>NW_022589707.1:66898070-67064653 GCF_004348235.1 Phoca vitulina | reverse complement strand
TTCTTCCTCCTCTCCTCTTCCTCCTCCTCTCCCCTTCCTCCTCCTCTTCTTTTACCTCCTGAAAATGTTTCTCTGGACAAACTTAACTTTGAACATTGCAACTTATATTTGTTATTTATACTGTACCCTAATGGCAGTGACATGAATAGCACATAGCCCTCCCTCCTAGCTGATATAATTTAAATTAATTTTCCACTCTAATGATCTTTGTTCTTTCATAACTAGTATTAGTTCATTTACATTTATCTTTATTACAGTCATACCTCATTTGATTGTGTTTGCTTTATTGTGCTTTGCAGATATTATGTTTTTTGCGGATTGAAGGTTTGTGGCAACCCTGTGTCTTGCAAATCTGTCACTTCATGTGTGTGCCACATTTTGTAATTCTTGCAATATTCCAAATACCTTTATTATTTTATTTGTTATGGTTATATGTCATCAGTGATTATGACTTAAAAACTCAAATGATGGTTAGCATTTTTAGCAATAAATTTTTTTTGCTTTTTTGACAAAATACTATTGCATACTTAATAGACTATAGTATGTGTAAACATAACTTTTATGTGCTCTGAGAAATCAAAAAAATCATTTGACTTTATTGCAATATTTGCTTTATTGTGGTGGTTTGGAACTGAACTAACAATATCTCCAAGGGATGACTATACTTATATACATGGACTTATATCCACCAGGTTTTTTTTTTTCCTTGTTTACCATGCTCTTTCTTAAGTTGTTTTCATCTTTCCAATATTCTGTTAAGTGAATCTGGTGATCTTTTCCTTATTTAAACTCTGTTTCGTCTGCTGGTTTAGATGTTACAGGTTGAATTTTTTTCATAGTTATACTTACATTCTTTGAACACTCAGATTTAAAAATAATATTTTCTCTTAAATTCTACATTTGCCTACAATATCACCATTCCTCCCAAGAAAATGAGAATTTAGGTATACTTTAATTTTTCATTAAGCCTTTTCATTTTTTCTTTTTTATTTCTAAAATATTAGTCCTTTCATTTAATATAATTTTATAGTCAAATATTAATTAGATTTAACAAAAAGTTATTTGTTTCTTATTTGTTTTTGGTATTTCATTCCTTGCTGGGCCAATGGCAAGTATTTAATACCATTGTATCTCACAGGAATAATTATAAAGCCTATTTGTGCAAAGGTAGCCTACATACCAAAAGAGTTATAGATTCCTGCCAACAGTATTGTAACTTGGGAACACATATGGAGATAGATTTTAATAGTCTTAGACAAAAACTAAAGAGTATAAAACATGAAGCTGTACCAGGTTGAATTTATCAGTGAGTATATTCCCTGGAACTTAGGATTTGTTGGATCTAGCAATTGGGAGTGGGATTATGTGTATTGGGTTGGTTCACTGAAGCTTGGACACAATTGTTGCCCACAGTTGAGTGAGGTGAGACGAAAGGGCTCTCTTTATATATTTTAGAGGACCAAGTCTCAGGGATTAGTGAAATAGAAATATTGGAGTATACAACTAGTTCAGTCATTCCCTAACTACATATCTAGGAAGGTCTGGCAGACATGCCCTTCACTGAGGAATTAAGAAATACATTGGTGAATGGAGTACCATAATTCTTGAAAAATTTTGCCCTGGTTACTCACTGCAGAGGGTAAATAAAAATATTGTGGAAGATACTACCATGGATTGAGTTCCCTAATTTCAGTAGGAATAATGGGCTTAATACTTGAAAGATGTAGAGGTGGTCATTTTTAAAATATCCATATTTAGGTCTGTTTGTTTGTTGAAAAGCCACCTAAGTCCTGTAGAATGTCTGTATTTTATTGATCCAGTGGTGACTCCAATCACAATTGTAGTTTCTTATGATATTTATTATATCAAATCAATACAGCCCAAGGCAGATTTACACAAATATTATCTTACTAAAAACTTGCTGTTTCATTCCAACTAGTAAGAATAATCAGGAGCAATTTGCCTTTGCCCACGATCAATAGTACACATTTATTATTTTGTCCCCAAGTAGCCAATGCTCCTGATTTTGTTCATAATATAATCATAAAGGGACTTTAATCATCCTATAGATCCTCACTATGGTCCATTACATATATGACATTATGCTAATGGGATTTGGTGACCAGGAAATGGGCAAGTACCTAGGCATCTCAGTAAGAAACATCTAAACCAGAGGATGGGAAATAAAACTTCAGGGGCAGCCACAGTGGTAAAGTCTCTAATCATTGAATGGTCTCAAAAATGTCAGGATAGTTCCTTAAATGAAAGAGGTTGTTCTACCTTGTACTTCTCCATAAAAAGAAAGAATCACAATTGGTGGGCTTCTTTGGATATTAAAGTGAACATATTTCATATTTGGAGATGCTCTTTCAATTCATTTACTGTGTAAATTGCAGATTTTGAAAGGGGCCCAGAATAAGAGAAGGATCTGCAACAGGTTGAGGTTTCGGAGCTTTGACTGAGTAGATCCAATTGCACTTAAAGGATAGAAAGGGATGCTGCATGGAGCCTCTCCTTCTTCCCAAAGAGAACATAATACAGACTCCTAGGATTTTGGAGTAAGTTTCTCCTGTGCGCTGCACTCCGTGACTAAAATGGAGCATGATACTAGATCCCATACCAGAGCTAGACTCTTGTGTTTCCCCGTCATTGAAGAGTGTTTTGTTGTTTGTTTGGATGATATCTGGATAGGTCAGTGGTAAATTGACCAATATCTCCAGTGCTTGACCTATATGGGTGTATCCATAGTTGGATAGGCAATGCTTCTGCAAATCAGAGGCCCCTGATTAGTGACTCTTCAGGGGCCACTCGGTTGGACCAATCACTTTATAAGCTTAATTTCATAGGGAGAGGCTACAATTTTGTCTCCATTTTTGGGAAGTTCTGAGTCCTGTTTTTAGATATCCCATATCTTAGGTGTTAAGTAGATAGTGCAATTCCACCAGTTCTCTTGTCAGTTGAAGGAAGCCCCCATTCTCACCTCCCAGTATTTTATTATTTTATTTTATGTATATTAGGGTTGGGAACATCATCAATCTCATCATACTTGGCTTCTTTATCTACAAGTTATGTTACACCCTTACAACAAGGAGACTCCTTAAAAAAGTATATTTGGACCCTGTTAGGTTTACTTGGTACCTTTGGATAGTGCCTATTTTTCTAGTGGGAGGGATAGTCATGCAGGCTGTGTATTTTAGGTCTTTTTTATTTTCATTTCTACTTTAACAGAACATGTAGCACCCTAGCAGTACTATCCTGTCTTGGACTAATGTACTTGGTTTGGGAAGAAAATCAAGAATGAAATCAGAAGAGCATCATTTCTCCCATATGGGTTAGCAAATTGTAGCTCTAATCTCCCTCTCCCCTTCAAGGAGCTTCCTCACTTCTTGAAAAATCCCTTCAAGATCATTAATAATAACAAAAGAATGTTATCTTTGGTCCCTGGTTTGTGCTCCAGTCAGTACAAGAGATAAGTAACAAATTAGTAACCTGCAGTTCAAATCCTTATCATTGATGGACTCCATTATCCCTGGAACACTACTTTCTTAACCTTCCTTGCATATGTTCTTGATCTCGAATCCCTTGGTTCACTCTTTGGAGGCTATGGTGAGTTTGGGGGCAAGATGTCTAGCTTTCTGCACCAAATTGTCAAACAAATTAGGATAAATGGCCCGATAACACACAAATCAGACCTGGATGATGTTTATAGAGAGAAACTTCTGATACAGGAGGATTAGTAGATTTGCAGTTCTCCCTGAAAGGGCACTCAGAAGCACACAGGAATATAAGACAGCTAGATATCAGGTTCTAAGTGCTAGACCTAGACTGTGGGCTGAGTATTGTAGTCACAGTTCGATGATGTGTTAGAACTTTAGCCATCAGCACTGATTTGCCACAGTATTTTTGGTTAGGAGAGCACAAGCCTCTCTGCCATGATCAGGGACTTGGGTCCATGCCTTGAACTTGTAGTTCTGTGACAGAACAAATCATTGACTTCCAACCCTGCTCCACTACTGACTTAGCATTCTCACAGAATTGAATACCTTAGTACTTGTTTTTCTTTTCTGTGGAGTGGTTTGCATTTCCAATTGGTCCCTCAGCAGGCAGCCACCACCCTCTCAGAAAGACCAGTCTGTAGGAGATCAGCCTAGAAAAAGTTAACTCTTCCTACCTCTCATTTAGACTCTCCTAAGAGAAATGCTGAGAAACATTAAGTGATTTGAAAGAAAGAACAAACAAACTTCGGAGATAGCATATTCACATGGGAGATGAACTCTTTGTAAAAAATAAAATCATATTGAAACACAGCAGAGGTTTATATATCGATGGTGTTGCAGCAATGATAGGAAGGTGTAAAAGCTTTACACATTAAGTTCAATTTGAAAACTTTGAAATTGAAGTAATACATTTTTCTATTCACAGAGAATCTCTTAATGTAAAGGTTTGCCTGGAGTTCTGGAATCCACATTAAATAATGTCAAAATGATAAATCTATTAAAATTCAAGTCTCAACATTCCAATTCTCTTTTCAGTTTTACTTAAAGAAATAGGATCAGAATACTATAGTCTACTATTTCCTACTGAAATAATGCTGATTATAAAAAGGAAGAAATTCATCAAGAGTTTGTAAATTAAAAGAAGAACTGTTGTGAGTTTGTGTTGGGGGCAAATGCATCTGTGTGATTCTCACTTTAAGAGATATTATTGAAAGAGATCTATTGGCTTCCAGAAATGAGTTACCTAATGGAAATGTGGGAACATCCAAATTAACAGAAAAGTACAGACAATTTTATACACACGCACACACACACACACACACACACACATACTACATACATACTGAAAATGTTTGTGTTTTCATAGTCAAAATTAAACTTCAGAAAAATGAAGTTAAAATGCTTTCTAATAATATTTAATTTGGGTTAGAATTTGAATCCTGAAGACTCATTATGAAAATTTAGAGGGGAAAAAAACCTATGTAAGCTACATGGAAAGTTTCAATATTGTCTGCATTTTATTAATACCTTTTTACTGACATATAATTGTATAAGTTTAAGGTATGTGATGTGTTGGTTGTAGTGTGATTACCACCATAGCGTTAGCTAACACCTCTATCATGTCACATAAATATTTATTTTTTGTGGTTAGAATATTTAAGATCTATTAGCAACTTTGAAGTAAATAATATAGTATTTTGATTATAATCACTGTGTTATGCCTTAGATCTCTAGAACTTATTCATCTTCTACTTGCAAGTTTACAATCTTGGACCAATATCTTCTCAGTTCCCTATCCCCCCAGCCCCTGGTAACCACCATTCTAATCTCAGTTTCTACAAGTTCAGATTTTTTAGATTCCTCATGTAAGTGATTTCATACAGTATTTGTCTTTCTCTCTTTGACTTATTTCACTGAGCATAATGCCCTCAAGATCCATCTGTGTTATTGCAAATGGTAGGATTTCCTTCTTTTTCATTATATATAAATATAAATATATATATATATATATGTGAGATATATATATATATCACAATATCACACATCTTCTTGATCCATTCATTTGTTGATGGTTAGGTTTTTTCCATATCTTGGCTATTGCAAATAATGCTGCAGTGAACCTAGGAGTGTAGATATTTTTTTGATAATTCAGTTTTCATTTCCTTTGGATACATACCCAGAAGTAGGATTGCTAGATCAATGGTAGTTCTTTTTTTTTTCTTTTCCATTAAGTCTCATTTTTATTTTTTTTAATTATTTTTTTAAAAGATTTTATTTATTTGACAGAGAGAGACACAGTGAGGAGGGAACACAAGAGGGAGAAGCAGGCTTTCTGCCAAGCAGGGAACCGGATGTGGGACTCGATCCCAGGACCCTTGGATCATGACATGAGCTGAAGACAGACACTTAACGATTGAGCCACCCAGGCGATGCTAAGTCTCATTTTTAAATCTGATTGCTTTCTAAGATCATTCTTAGTATCAGCGGGTGATTATTGTACTTCTGCCTCATATGGAATGATTTAAACTGTGCATAGATTATAGTCCAAACCATTGATGGTAATAAGCTTTTTGATGCCTATATTTAGAATTAAAGGAGGGATTAGTCATAAAGATAATAATATTCCTGTTCTCAATTTCTGAGGGGTAGAGAGTTGTATTCATTCATGGACAGTATTTAGGGGAGATAACAGAGAACACAATAGATAACTTCTTCAAATTCAGAGAAAAATAGTTGAGTTTTCCCACTGATCATGCTCATCACCATGTCTGTAACCCATGAGAAGAAATGGAAGAGACCCAAGAAATATCTAAGTGAGGAGAACGCAGTGAAAAGGCCATCTGTGAACCAGGAAGTGGTCTTCACCAGACATACCAGTCTGCAGGCACCTTGATCTTTGACTTTTCAACCTCCAAACATGTCATTTCATGTATGTTTTGAATCATTGTTCATGATGTTTCTCATCCATCCAATGTCCTCCCACTTTGTACACTTGGGAGATTTGTTCACGTGCTTTTGTTTTGGATTTTCTCATTTTGTAATCTGAATTGTTTGTGCTGATATTTCTTTCTGAGAGGGATGGCCAATACCCATGCATGGGACAAGACTCAGGTGCTTCTACTCAAAATAATTACCAATGAAGTAGTTGCTGCTCTAGACTTAAGTTAGAAACTGAGATAGTCAAGAAACACATTTAAAAACAGGAACCTGCTGAGGCTTGGTGCTTAGGCCCTTGTTCCCTCCAAACCATCTGCATGAAAGCCTTCAGTAGTTCCATTTAAAATTTTCTGAGAAACCTCCATACTATTTTCCTTAGTGGCTGCACCAATTTACATTCCCACCAGTAGAGCATGAGGGTTTCCTTTTTCCACATTCTTGCCAACATTTGTTATCTTTTGTCTTCTGGATGATAACCATTCTAACAGGTGTGAAGTGGTATCTCATTGTGTTTTTTTTCCCTAAAACTCTATTTTTATTGTTATGTTAATCACCATACATTACATCATTAGTTTTTGATGTAGTGTTCCATGATTCATTGTTTGCGTATAACATCATTGTGGTTTTGATCTGCATTTCCCTGATGATTAGTGATGTTAAGCATCTTTTCATGTATCTGTTGGTCATTTGGATATCTTCTTGAAAAATATCTATTCATTTCCTCTGTTCATTTTATAATCAGATTATTTATTTTTTATTATTGAGTTGTATTAAATCTTTATATGACTTAAATATAAGACTTTATACTGTAAAACTCCTAAAAGAAAACATAGGGAAGAAACTCCTTGATATTGGTCTTGGCAATGATTTTTTGGATATGACACCAAGAGCACAAGCAACAAAGGAAAAAATTAGCAAGTGGGACTACATCAAACTGAGAAGCTTCTACACAGTAAGAAAAACCAGTCAACCAAATGAAAAGGCAATGTACTGAATGGGGGAAAATATTTGCAGACCATAAATTGAGTAAGGAGTTAATCTTAGATCTAAAATATATTAATACTTTACAAATTTTAAAATAGTTATAGATTTATAGAAAACTTGTGAAATGGTATAGAGAATTCTCATATACCTCATACCCAGTTTCCTTTATTAATAACATCTTAAATTAGTATGGTATATTTGCCACAATTAATGAACCAGGATTGTACCTTATTATTTTTTGGAAATTCATTATTTTTTGTTGTACATTCATATGTGTTTTTCTATTTTAAAGATATTTGAGTGTTTTTTATTGAAGTATAGTTGGCTTACATTGTTTTACTAGTTTTAGATGTACAACATAGTGATTTGACAATTCTATACATTATGCTATGCTCCCACAATAAGTGTAGTTACCATCTGTCACCATATTGTGCATTATTATTCACTAAAGTCCACATTTATTCACATTTTCTTACCTTTTACTTCATGTCCTCTTTTTGTTCCAGGATCTCAGGCAGGATACCACATAATATGTAGTTATGTCTCCTTAGGCCCTTTTGGCTGTGACAATTTCTTAAGCTTGACTTATTTTTGAAGACCTTGACAGTTCTGAGGATTACTAGCCAGATATTTCATAGAAACTTTCTTAATCAACTTTTTCTGATTAGATTGGGGTATGGGTTTTTAGGAGGAAGACCACAGAGGTAAAGCGCTGTTATCATCACATCATTTCAAGGGTACATACTATCATGATGACTTTTCATTATTAGTGTTATCTTTGATCACCCAGTTGAGGTAGTGTTTGTCAAATTTCTCTGCAGTAAAAGTTATTTTTCCACCTTTTTCATACTTTACTCTTTGGAAAGAAGTCACTTACCACCCACACTTAAGGAGTAGGAAGTTAAGCTCCAGCTCCTTGAGCACACAGTGTCTACATAAGTTATTTGGATTTATCTATAGAAACTATTCTTTCCATTTTATTTCTTTAGTCAATAATTTATTTTTATTAGTATGGGCTTACAGATACTTATTTTATACTTAAGAGTTATAATTTAACAGTATGAATACCACATTATTTGTAGCAAAAAATGTTCCATCTTTGGTAATGAGGAGCTCTTTTACTTGGCTCCCATGTACATTGACATACCTTCATTGTATTTTCCTTCCTAGCCCATGTATTTACAAGTATCTACATTTCTATATTTCTATGTGTTTCTTATCTGTATCTTTATGAAGTTAGGCATGAATTTTACTGATGTCTCCAACTCTAATCCAATATAACATGGATAGTTCTAGTCTTCATTCTTGCTTATTTGTAATTGTCCATTTCAGCCTTGAGAAACCTGTCTCCCACCATCTGCCATCTATTTACCTAATTATTAAAGTGAAGTATATATGTATAGTAGTTTTAAAATTGTTAATCTGTATTCCTGTGGGGGAAAAAAAACTATCAATTATGGTATAGTACTTATGTACTATCTCTTTTGACTTTAGTCTTACAGTCTCCACTCATTTCCAGAATTACTTCGGTAGACATTGTTTTTCCCCATCAACTTCAGTGACATTGTTTCATACACTTGTGATACAGTTAGATTATTTTGTCATCAGATGCACTCCATCCGGAGATCCCTCCTAAATGATTTTTTTTAAAAAAATATATACTTGTTAGGGGTCAGTCTTCAGACTGTGAAGTTCTATAAGTTTTGACAAATCCATGGTATCGTGTAGCTAACACTACAGAAAACACAGAAGAGTTTCATCATCCTAAAAAATTTCCTGTGTTCTACCTATTCAGCACCCTCTTCCACTGAACCTTTGCAAACAGTGATCTATTTACCAATGCTATTGTTTTGCCTTTTTCAGGACATCTTGTAAATTAAATCTTACAGTATATAGCCTTTTCAGACTGGCTTTTTGCACTAGAAATATGCAGATAAGGGTCATCCTTATTATTTACATTGCTTGATAGCTCATTTATTTTAATCACTGACTAATATTCCTTTATATGGATGTACCAGTTTGTTTATCCATTCATCTATTGAAGAATATCATGACTGTTCCGAATTTTTGGCAACTGTGAATAAAGCTGCTATAAATATTCTAGTACAGATTTTTATGTGGAAATAACTTTTTCAAACCATTTGGGTAAATAAGTAGGAGCACAATTGCTTGATTGTATGGTAAAGAGTATACTTAGTTTGGTAGGAAACTATTAAATGATCTTACAAAGTAGCTGTACCATTTTGCATTCCACCAACAAGGAATGAGAGTTCTTGTTGCTCTACATTCTCTTCAGCAGTTGGTGTTGTCAAAATTTGTATTTTAGCTAGTTGAATAGTTGTTTAGTGACCTCTTGTTATTTTAGTTTGCATTTCTTTAATGACAGATGATCTTTTGTTTTTGTTTGTGTTTCCTCTTTGGAGAGGTGTCTGTTCAGATCTCTGGCTGTTTTTTAATTGCATTGCTTGCTTTCTTATTGTTGAGTTTTAGGTGTTCTTGTGTATTTTGTATAGAAGTCTTTTATCAGATATGTGTTTTGCAGGAATTTTCTCCTAGTCTATGAGTTGCTTTTTCATTCTCTGACTAGTGTATTTTATGCAGCAGAAGCTTTAGTTTTAATAAAGTCCAGTTTAGCAAGTTTTACTTAATTGGATTGTGCTTTTGGTATTTTATCTAAAAACTCACTACCAGGGTGCCTGGATGGCTCAGTCGGTTAAGCGTCTGTCTTCAGCTCGGGTTGTGATCCCAGGGTCCTGGGATCGAGTCCCATGTCGGGCTCCCTGCTCAGCTGGGAGTCTGCTTCTCCCTTTACTTCTCCCCCTGCTCATGATCTCTCTCTCTCTCTCTCATGTGCTCTCTCTCTCTCTCAAATAAATAAATAAAATCTTTAAAAAACAAAACAAAACAAAACAAAAACTCACTACCAAACCTGAGGTAGCAGATTTTCTTCTATGTTTCTTCTAGAATTTTTATAGTTTTGTGTTTTACATTTAGGTTTAAAATTTATTTTGAGTTACTTTTTTGTGTATACAATGTGAGGTCTGGGTCTAGAGTTTTATAAAATCTTAAGAATTTGTTTATTTATTTATGGATGTCTAATTGTTCCAGCCCCTTTGTTGGAAAGACTATCTTTTCTCCATTCAATTGCTGTTTTACTTCTGGACTTTTTTTTCTGTTCCACTGATATTTATCTATTGTTCCTCCAGTAATGTGCTATCTTGATTTCTATGGCTTCATAGTGAGTATTGAAATCAAGTAGTGTATGTTTTCCAACCCTATTCTTCAGTTTCGTATTGTCTATGCTAGACCCTTTGATTTCTTTCTTCAGTTTTTTGTTTGTTTGTTTGTTTGTTTTAGTTTTCTCTCTATATCCTGTACATACTGTATTAGATTTATACCAAAGTACTTCAGTTTTTGGATGCTATTGTAAAAGGAATTGCTTTTCAAATTTCAAATTCCAATTGTTTAATCCTAATATACAGGAAAGCAACTGACTTCTGTATTTTGACTTTGTATCCTAAAATTTTGCATTCTTGCTTATTAGTTCCAGGAGTTTCTTTGGGGATTCTTTGGGATGTTCTACATGAATAATCATGATGTATTTGAATAAAAATGGTTTTGTTTCTTAATTTCCAAACTGTATAATTTTATTTTATTTTTTATTGTTATCTTAATGGACTAACTAGGATAATGGACAAACTAGGACTATTCAACCTCTAGCGAGTCATCAAAATTACTGACATATTGCTCCAGAGGCTTCTGCTTGAATTAAACAGAACTAGCTTGTGGCTCTGAGTATATATATATCTCTTTAGATGATGGGTTTTTGTTAGTATTGTGATTTTCAGTTTGCCTGGCTTTTTCTTGTTAAGGATGAGAGTGGTAACTTCTAATCTCTTTGCATGTCATAGCTGATCCTGAAAGTCTCTTCATCATTGTTTTAAATATTCAATATGGAAAATTTCTATTGGAATTTAAATCTATTTTTAATTGTCTCAAGATTTTCTAACATTATATATAAATGAAAAACAAGGAAGAACTCTTAAATTGGAAGAATGATCATACTCTAAAGTACAATGACAAGAGTTGGGATTATTCAAAATCATGTTAATGGAAAAAAAGAAGTATACATCAATAAAACAGTAAAGCAATAAATATACTTCTGCAGTTGGGACGCCTGGGTGGCTCAGTCGGTTAAACGGCTGCCTTCGGCTCAGGTCATGATCCCGGGGTCCTGGGATTGAGTCCCGCGTCGGGCTCTCTGCTCGGTAGGGAGCCTGCTTCTCCCTCTTCCTCTCCCCCTGCCTGTACTCGCGCGCTCTCTCTCTCTCTCTGACAAATAAATAAAATCTTAAAAAAAAAAAAATATATATATATATACTTCTGCAGTTTGTATCATGTGTGCAAAAAAGTTTCTCATCAGTCTTTACTACCTAGGATTTAAAGGTATCATTATTAAAATATTTAATCAAGAATTGTGTGTAGACATTCCAAGCATTAAAAAAAGTTATTAACATGAGAAAACCTCATGTTCCTCATTAAATTTGAATTTGAGATTTTCTTTGCAAGTTTTATATAAATTCAAAGATTCTTTGTTAATTCTTTATAATGTATTTTTATAATTATATAATATAAAGAACATATAATTATTTTCTTAAACCAAGCTCCCTCTTCTTATTCCAAAAAATACTCCAATTTAGTCCAGTTTATAGTGTAGGTATTATGATTTTCTCTGTGTGCCATGAAGCAAAATTGTTTGTGGTCATTATATATTGTAGTATGCATAGACTGAAAAGTTTATAACCTCTTGGTTTTTTTTTTTTTTTTAGGATTTTTTATTTATTTATTTGAGAGAAAGAGAGAGCATGAGCAGGGGGAGGGCAGAGGGAGAAGCAGACTTTCTGCTAAGCAGGGCGCCCTACACAGGGTTCATCCAGGGTTCTGGGATCATGACCTGAGCTGAAGGCAGACAACTGAGTGATCCACCCAGGTGCCCCAACCTCTTGGCATTTTGAAAAAAATGTCTTTCTTTATGAGGGACCAATATCAAGAAATAACTTTTTGGGTGGTTAGTAAAGCAGTTCATCATTGTTGGAACCAAGGATCCTGAGCACTGTGTGTGTGTGTGTGTGTGTGTGTGTGTGTGTGTTTAATTGGGATAGGAAAGTTATGGATATGCATTTTTAAGTTCCTGTGGAGAGGTTCATTCTTGATCTCTTTGGCCATGGGTCCCTCTTCCCATTATTTTATTTTGTTGGCTTGACAGTAGTGTTTAGGAAGGAAAACAAGGCTTCTGACTTATGTCAGCAGTGTAGACATTGAGATCCTGAGTACTGTAAGGCGATTTCCTGGGTCAGGAGGTAAGAGATCTCTTGTTACACAGAAAATTGGATGTTTTCTTCCCACTCCTGAGCTAGCCTATTATCATGTAAAGTGGAATGGAGCTGTGTTCCTTCCACCAGCAAGTCTAGCTCTGTAGTCCAAGCACCTCTCTCTAAGGAATATCAGTGAAGGACGAGGGGATCCTTATGTGCAAACTTGAGTTATTAGTGAATTTTATGACAGCTAACCCTGTGTATTAGTTGACAAGTTAGGACTATTAAACCTCTAGCAAGTCATCAGAATTAGTGACCTATGGCTCCAGAGGCTTCTGCTTGAATTAAGCAGGTTCAGCCTGTGTCTCTAGGTGTATATATCTCTTTAGATGATGGGGTTTTAGTTTGTATTGTGATGTCAGTTCTCTGATGGGTCCAAAATAAGTCATTGATTTTCAGTTTGACCAGCTTTCTCTTGTTAAGGATGAGTGTGATAACTTTTAACCTCTTTGCTTGTCATAGCTGGTCTTGGAAGTCTCTTCATCATTGTTTTAAATATTTAATATGGCAAACATGTTAAAGGAACTGTGTATCTTCCACATTTTCTGAACCACAGCAGCACTGATGAAGTTAATTAAAAAGATTCCCTTGCAAGGTCTGATTTCCTGTTTCTTTCTTCTCACTTGGATTTCTGATGTAGTCAAGTGCAGAAGGATTCTGTGAATGATTCTTACATTCTCTATTTTTGTTACTCTGATGATTAGCACCTCACTGAAACAATCAATCATATTCAGAATCCTACAAAGCCTTGATGACAAATCAGAACATGCAAAAGATAACAGATATTCAGTTGTGAGGTATTTAAATTTGGAATATTCTTTGGTGAGAGATAATTTAGTATGTGTAGAAGCAGTCTTGATGACCAGTCCTTCATAGGTTGGGCAGGATTAATAATTTAAATACATTTCTCCTGGGAAAATGAAATACTTGATTGATTATAGCCTGTGGACACGATTCATATGTAAGAGCCTTATCTGAAGTTCACTCCAAGCCTTCCCAGTATTCTCACATTGTAGCTATGATATGATTGTACTTGGAAGGAACACAGGATTAGGAGTCTCCACAACCACAACCTTGAAAGACTTTGATCTTTTTCTCCTAGCTATTTGACACATCTGCAAATGTCCCAGTTTTCCATCATAACTTTCTATGGACCCTTTGAATATAATGTAGCAATATTACGGACCTCACTCTGCTGTCTATAGACTTCATCATCTGATGATTAAATGTGACACAATGCTATGGCAGTTTCTTTATTTTGTAGGGAGTTTTGAATGACATGTATTTCTCTAAGTTGACCTTTGAGACTCTGTATTCCTGATTAGCAAGGTGGATATTAGCATCAGTTTATACAGTATATGCTTATTTTCTAAAACAGAATCTCTATGTTTTTCCCTAATTGGAGTCTATTTACGTTATCAGATGATGATATGTTGAATTAAACGAAAACCAAAAAAAGCCGAAGAAGATTTTAACAAGGTAAAGTCCTTTATTGCTACATTTCTTTTGGACAAATTGGTCACAAACCTTTGCAAAAAAACAAGTGAAACTAAGGAAGCAAGCAAGCAATAATGCCTATCAACATGCTTAAATCTACTGAAAACACTAAGGATGTTTCACCATAAAATGAAAACAAGCATTAGGATTGGCTTTTATACCTCATAAAGAAATCATGTAGGAGGCAGGCTCATCTTACTATAGCAACACTGACCAGGAAAGATTGGCGAAAAATAAATCGAAAAGGATAAAGTATTTTGGATGCAAGTGTCCTTAATTTTACTGTTTATCTCACTGAGGTCGCAGTTGTGATCCAAAACATTCCAGCCTTAGTCCCAGCATCTGTCCTGCAGTGTACCCAGAGGAAGGCTGTACTTCCTGCCTAGTGGAGGGGCCTCAGACAGTTACTTGCAGTCATCTAGTCCGACAGTACAAGGCAGGCAATGGAAGGCCTTTTAATTGATTGATTGATTGATTGATCTATCCATTCAATCATTCATTTATTTACTTCTAATAACTGAAGGACTAGAAACGAGATCTGCGTACTCATTTTGAAGTGAGTGCAAGACACTGCACTTAAAATTCATTTAATTTCAGATGCTCAGGCTCATTAAAAAGATGAGGGCAAGTGATCAGCAGCAGGCCTTCTACATAACTCTTGAAAGCCTCTGTTCTTTTCAGTGTTAATGAGAGTGCGAGCTTTAGAAACAACAGCAGGGAAACAAGCCCAAATGGTTAGAAACAAAGATTAGAATTTCACAAATGCTTTGGTTGACACTGTGGCATTTCTAATTGTTCTATTTATTGTGTTATACATTAGCCAGCTTATTTGAGTGGGCTTATTAGTAACAGGCTCATGCACAATCACATTGAGTATATGAAGCTATTAGCGTTACACAGATCATCTGCATGCAGCAAAAGTTGCAGGAAGTTCTCACACATTGCTTTTTACCTTTAACTGGAATTTAGTATGAAAAGTTCCCTATGAAGGAAATATTTAGCCTTACTTGGACAGAACAAAGGAAAACTCTGCCAATGCAATTTTTATCCTTACTATCCACTCAACTCAGATTCATTTATTTATTCTATAAATACTGACATAAAATGTAAACTAATCTTTAGGATATGGAATTTAATTTTGATATGATATGTGTATATATATATATAGGTGTGTGTCTATAAATATATATATGATACATATAAACAATATAAAGGAAGTATTATAAAAGAGTGGGTATGGATGAATTTTTTTAATAAATGATATTGAGAAAATTTGCTTCATAGAAACTTTAAGGTAAATTCTCACATCCTACCATACACTAAGTTCCAGATGAATTAAAGAGCTAAATATAAATTTTAAGTCATAAAATACTGGAGAAAATATAGAAGCATAAGCATAAACTGATAGACTTGACAATATAAGTTAAAAATTTTCTGTACATTAGAAATATAATACATAATAATGAACCAACGATATAACTCATTAGAGGAATATTTTCAATAAATATGTGAAAAGTTCATCTCAATATCTAAATAACACAAATGAATAAATTATGAGAAAAGGACTTAAGTAGACTAATTACAAAAAGAAAACATGGTCAAGAAGTCAAAAATTAGTCAATATATTTATAATCAAAGATACATGGGATATTATCACTTTTCCCTCACATTTTAAATGTTCATATACAATATTGAATTTTGATTCTTTCATATTCCCAGCTAACATTTATATATGCTAAGTATCTGCTTACTCTTTTTTTCTCTTTTCTATCTTTGTTTGTTCTTTTTTTTATTTTATTATGTTATGTTAATCACCATACATTATTACATCTTTAGTTTTTGATGTAATGTTCCATGATTCATTGTTTGCGTATAACACCCAGTGCTCCATGCAGAACGTGTCCTCTTTAATACCCATCACCAGGCTAACCCATCCCCCCACCCCCCTCCCCTCTAGAACTCTCAGTTTGTTTCTCAGAATCTATAGTCTCTTATGGTTCATCTCCCCCTCTGATTTCCGCCCCCCTTCATTTTTCCCTTCCTGCTATCTTCTTCTTCTTCTTTTTTTTTTTTTTTAACATATAATGTATTGTTTCAGAGGTACAGGTCTGTGATTCAACAGTCTTACACAATTCATGACGCTCACCATAGCACATACCCTCCCCAATGTCTATCACCCGGCCACCCCATCCCTCCCACCCCCCACCACTCCAGCAACCCTCAGTTTGTTTCCTGAGATTAAGAATTCCTCATATCAGTGAGGTCATATGATACATGTCTTTCTCTGATTGACTTATTTTGCTCAGCATAATACCCTCCAGTTCTATTCACGTCGTTGCAAATGGCAAGATTTCATTCCTTTTGATGGCTGCATAATATTTCATTGTATATATATATACACCACCTCTTCTTTATCCATTCATCTGTCGATGGACATCTTGGCTCTTTCCACAGTTTGGCTATTGTGGACATTGCTGCTATAAACATCGGGGTGCACATACCCCTTCAGATCCCTACATTTGTATCTTTGGGCTAAATACCCAGTAGTGCAATTGCTGGGTTGTAGGGTAGCTCTATTTTCAACTTTTTGAGGAAACTCCATATTGTTTTCCAGAGTGGCTGCACCAGCTTGCATTCCCACCAACCATGTAGGAGGGTTCCCCTTTCTCCGCATCCCCACCAACATCTGTTGTTTCCTGACTTATTAATTTTAGCCGTTCTGACTGGTGTGAGGTGGTATCTCATTGAGGTTTTGATTTGGATTTCCCTGATGCCGAGCAATGTTGAGCGCTTTTTCATGTGTCTGTTGGCCATTTGGATGTCTTCTTTGGAAAAATGTCTGTTCATGCCTTCTGCCCATTTCTTGATTGGATCATTTGTTCTTTGGGTGTTGAGTTTGATAAGTTCTTTATAGATTTGGGATACTAGCCCTTTATCTGATATGTCATTTGCAAATATCTTCTCCCATTCTGTCAGTTGTCTTTTGGCTTTGTTGACTGTTTCTTTTGCTGTGCAAAAGCTTTTTATCTTAATGAAGTCCCAATAGTTCTTTTAAGCACTTTGTAAGTAAGTAACCTTAATCTTTTAAGCACTTTGCATATGTTTACTCAACTTAATTCTCATGATAAACCTATGAGCTTGGGATCATTGTTGTCTGCTCTTGATAGATAGGAAAACTGAGGCAATAAGAGGTGATACAGGTTTCCCAACATCACAAAGCTAGCAAATGGTGAAACTAGAATTGGAACTTGGGCAGTCTGGCTTTTTTTTTTTTTCAGATTTTATTTATTTAATTTTAGAGAAAGAGTAAGTAGGGAGGGGCAGAGAGAGAGAGAGAACCTTAAGCAGACTCCACATTAAGGGTGGACTCCAAGGTGGGGTTTGATGATCCCAGGACCCTGAGATCATGACCTGATCTGAAATCAAGAGTCATATGCTCAACTGACTGAGCCACCCAGATGCCCCTGCCTTTTGAGCTCTCAGCCATGCTACTACCTTGCCTCTGAGTTCTCAGCATGGGTAAGGAGGGATAGACACCAAGTCTGCTCATTGAGGTGTATACTGATACATACTTTCTGGAAAGCAATTTGTGTGTAAACACACACAAATGCACACACATATCATAGTTTCAAAGAACTTTAATTGCTTAATGCTAAGAAAAACCTAAATATTAGATAATGAAAATCAGAGCGTAAAATTGTCCATACAGTATGAGACCCACATGAAGATGTCAGCCATGGATAACATGGGGAAATAAGTTTCTAGGTGATTTTTTTAAAGCATACTTTCCTATTTTTAAAAATTTCCTAAAATGACCTGTATATCGGGGCACCTGGGTGGCTCAGTCGTTAAGCATCTGCCTTCGTCTCAGGTCATGATCCCAGAGTCCTGGGATTGAGCCCCGCATCGGGCTTCCTGCTCAGCGGGAAGCCTGCTTCTCCCTCTCTCCCTCCCCCTGCTTGTGTTCTCTCTTTCGCTGTGTCTCTGTCAAATAAATAAATAAAATCTTTAAAAAAATAAAATAAAATGACCTATAGTCCAAAATCTCTATAAAATCCTATCTAAATGTTAAAATAAAAAAATAGTAACCTGTGGGCTCCTTAAACCTTACAGGGGTTACAGGTTAAAGACTATAAAAGAGGGTTATCTGTTCAATACTTATCCTTTGTTTATTTGCCCACTTAAGTAGGCTGAAAAGAGAAAAAAGCCCTAAGCCATGACAGTTACATTTGACTCACTAATTCAACAAATACTGTTTGTGGGCATTCTTTGTGCTACACGTATTTTAGGGATACTGCAGCAAACAAAAATATATCAACTATTCTGCACTTGTGGCATTTTCATTTCAGCAGGGAGGGACAAACAATAAACATACGTGATAAACAAGAAGAATAAAAGAGTAATAGCATTAAAGATTTATGGAAGGTGCTACATTAAGTGATATTTATGCAAAGACAAAAAGAAGTATGAGAAGAAGGTATCTAAGGAAGAGCATTTCATGCAGAGAGAACAGTTAACATGAAAGCCTGGGGTGGGAGTACACTAGGTTTGCTGGAGAGCAGCAAGGAGGCCATATAGCACATGGGAAGTTGGACTGGAGAATGGGGAGGAGGTTGGAGACAAATATAGTCTGTGTAGGGTTCTATGGGGCACTGTTAGAACTTTGCATTATACTCTAAATGAGTATAGGTTTAACCAATGGAGTAATGCCATCTGACTTAACTTCAAAAGGCTTACTGTGAATGTTGGGTGAAGAGACGCTAGGGGCCAGGATAGAGGCACGAAGACCAGTGAGAAGACTATTGCAGTAGTTCACATGTGAGATAAGTGGAACTTGAATTAGTTGCGTACATAGTAGTGGATCATATGCGGAACAATCAAATTTGGGATACGTTGTGAAGGTAGACTTAATAAAATTTGCCAATGGAATCAATGTTGGGTGTAAAGAAAGAGGGAGATCAAAAATGACTCTAGAGTAAGAGAAAAAAAAGACTCTTGGAGTAAAAGAACAAAGCTAATTTCACTTAAATGATGCAACACCTCTTGCCCTTCCACATCAGTCCAGCCCATTTTTAGTCCTGCCATTTTCTTTTCTTTTTTTTTTTTTAAAGATTTTATTTATTTATTTGAGAGAGAGAGAATGAGAGAGAGCACATGAGAGGGGGGAGGGTCAGAGGGAGAAGCAGACTCCCTGCCGAGCAGGGAGCCCGATGCGGGACTCGATCCAGGGACTCCAGGATCATGACCTGAGCCGAAGGCAGTTGCTTAACCAACTGAGCCACCCAGGTGCCCCTTGTCCTGCCATTTTCTGAGGTAACATGGGGAACTGCCATGCCTTTGTGATTCCCCAACACCCTGAGTTATTCTTTTGACCAATCTGTGAGCCTCTTGGGGAAGGATATTATCCTACTATTATTTTTATCTTCAATACTTGGTACAGTGCCTGGCATGTAGTAGGTGCTCCATGTAATATTTGTTGAATGGATATATTACTCACTTAATTGAGTGATTAATTAAATGAGTAAATAATTATTGGATTTTCTGTATAGTCATGACAATTTATTCTCTTTCCTTTTCAGGGTAGAATAAAATTAGTAAATTAAATGTGTTTATGTGTGTAATAAGGTTTCTTTTATTCGAGGCAGTTTTGGGTTTCATTTTTCAAATTGTTTTCATAAATTACATATTCTAATCAACATGTAATTATTAAGCTGGTCACCAGATCCTCTGGCAAGTGTCCCAGAACCACCAGCTGGGCCCTAATCAAAAATACTACTTCAGTTCAGAGGGGCACGGAGCCTGTTCAGTGGGGATGACTAAGATGTTATATTCCTGGGTATTGGGAGCTTCATAAATATTTCTGATAACTGGATCTGAAAACCTGAAAACTATTTTTAACTTTTTCTTTTCTTTTCTTTTTTTTTTTTTTTTTTACTAGCCATGACAGTTCTTCCTTTATAGATAAGTAGGCCCCCATTCTGCATTTCGTCATTCTCGTGTATCTAAGCAATTATAACCTCAAGCCCAGATTTCTGTGGTTTTCTTCTAACCGATATCTTATCAGCCATGCGAGGCTCCTGCCCTTCTTCCTCTTTCCATGTTATTTACCACTTTGATGATTCTTCCTAAGGATTCATTATGTCATTCTTCTTAGAAAGACTTTAAGAAATCTCCCCTTTAGCCAAAAGCTACTGCCCAGATTCCTCAGCCTGATTTGCCAGGTATCTTCAATTCTGACTAGTATTTATGGAATGGCTCCCTGTGTGAGACATGACACTATATCACCTTGCCTTTGTTCTCTCACTGTATTGCTCACACTTCCCTCCCTAGGTAGAGAATCCTCTGTGCTGTTTCCCTTCCTCTCTGTATTGCAACTCTCTGTATAATTCTCATTTCTGCCTTTCATCTGATGATGAGCATACCTTGTAACTCCTTATTGTCAGTGGGAAAGCTGCGTAACCTACCTGAGCATCCCTCCTGCACACCACCTGTCAGCTCCAGCTCTCCCCACCCGAGCTCTCTCTTCTGAAGTAACACTGTACCGCATGCATTTCACAAATTTTTCTTGTATTGTAAAATTCTTCACATTTTCATATGAATTTTATATTTCCAACTAGACTGTTATAATTCCCTTGTAGGCAGAGGGTATATATCTTCTTTTCTTTATGTCCCTAATTTTTCAGTTATCTCACATAGTTTCATATACTGTGAATTGTTAATAAGTGCATATTGCCTTGATCTAAGAAGTATCATGGTGGATGTTAAACATCTTTTTTTTTTAATTTTTAATTTTTTAATATTTTTTAAAGATTTTATTTATTTGAGAGAGAGAGAGAGAGAGCATGAGTGTGGGGGAGGTGCAGAGGGAGAGGGAGAAGCCACCTGGGTGGCTCAGTTGGTTAAGCAACTGCCTTCGGCTCAGGTCATGATCCTGGAGTCTCCTGGATCATGACCTGAGCTGAAGGCAGACGCTTAACTGACTGAGCCACCCAGGTGCCCCATACATCTTTTATATCAAATTCTATATAACACTCAGGAGCCAGCTTGTGACTTCCAGGGTTGGGGATTCACAGCCATTACGCATGTATTCACCTGTGACCGCAATGTCTATTCTTATTGAGCTGCTTGTCCTTGATTTAATCTTAGCCTGCAATGTAAACTTTATAAATTATATAAAAATGCATTTGTGATATCTATTGTCCATTTGTGGCATCTATTAAGCTGCTTTGCAGAGTCAGTATAGCATGGAAATGGGACAACAGAGATCTTAGAGTCAGTCAGACTGGAAGTAAAATCCCAGATTCACATTTTTTTTCACTCTAGTAACAGGAAATATCATTTCTCTAGTCCTTGTTTTCTTTTCAGTACAGTAGTACAGATAATACTAGTACTTTGTAAGATTGTAATGAGACATGTATGTAAGGCACTTAAAATAGTACTTGAGAGTAAGCCCTCCATAAATTTTAGAAATTATTATTATTACTAGCATTATCATCATCATCTTTATTATTGTTATTAAGGTACAACAAGGCCTCATTTATTCAAAGACTCTATTATAATAATACCAGTCATATTAAAAATGTAAGCAAGAGGGGAAAAATTGAGGGCTAGGACCTCCAACAAAGTACCTGTCAAAAAACCTTTTTTTTAAATACTTTACGCCTTTGTAAAGTAGAACCACTCTAGCCTTCCATATTTTGTGTAAAATAGGTAGAACAGAAGCCACTAATTCATCCTGTCAGTACTGAGATACAAAGATTAGTTAAAAATAAACCAAAGAGGGGCGCCTGGGTGGCTCAGTCATTAAGCGTCTGCCTTTGGCTCAGGTCATGATTCCAGGGTCCTGGGATCAAGACCCTCATTGGGCTCCCTGCTCGGCGGGAAACCTGCTTCTCTCCCTCCAACTCCCCTGCTTGTATTCCCTCTCTCGCTCTTGTCTCTCTCTCTCTCTGTCAAATAGATAAATAAAATCTTTAAAAAAAAAAAATAAACCAAAGAATCATAGAATAAAAGTATAAAACTTAAGAAAAATTAGAAAAACTTGGGAGCTACTTAATTTAGGATAAGTAGCCTCAGATATTACAAAATAAAATCTTGAGGATCTCATTTGTTGTACCTAAATCATATAATTGATTTATCAATTACACATATAAATATACAAATAATTACAAATATAATCACATTGCCAGAAAATAGCAAAAAAAGGTAAAATTATTTATGATAAACCCTGTTTAAGAAAAAAAAGAAAAGAGAGTAGATATTTCTGTATAAGAACATTTTATTAACTTTGAGAACCTATAGACTATCCAATTGAAACTAACATTTTCCACACAGTTGTATATCACCACCTCCTAAAATACCTCTAAAATGGTAGTAATAGGACTTTTAAAATGGTGTAAGGTACATGGACAAAGAATTTGGAGAGGAGAGAGGAGAAAGTAATAAAAATTTTATTAACTGGAAAGCAGATAATGTGGCAAATGACCTAGCAGATGTGAGAATGCTGAATTCTATCAGCAGTGGTGAGGTCACTGACTTAAAAATACAATTTCCCAAGAGGCTCAAGCTTTGGTTACTTCTTGTTACCCATAGAGATAAAGATAAATGAGGGGCTAAAATGATTATTCAAAAGATTCTTTAACAGACAGTTGGGTACACAAGCTCCCTTCTCCCATTTCACTGACGGGCTTACTACTCTCCATTCTAGCAGAACAGAGTAGTTTTAGTCTCCTGAGATAGCAAAACGAAGAATTTCTGCATTGTCTGAGACTTCCAGGTTTCTTCTCCTACTCTAGCCCAGAACATTGGCAGACAGACTTACCCTTCCAGGCAGGAGAGGGTCAACACTCCAGTGCTGGCATGGGTCAGCCAGAGGAGTGATGCCCTCACAAAATGACCAACTTGGTGACCTTACAGAAAATTTTGTGAGCAACCAACAGAAGGACCCAGTCAGCTTTCTAGTGCTTCAAAATTAAATATGAAAGAGAGAGAAAGTAAAAAAAAAAGTAGCTTTAAGGAAGCAATATCAGGGAGGAAAAAACAAACCACTCTGCTCCCGTTATTATTATATGCAATGAAATGAAAGATGACAGAGTCCATAAATAAGACCTTTATTCAATGGTGAAATAAAAAAGGATAATTCAGGGAACAAAAAGAGCTCTAGAAATTTTAAATATGCAGTAAAAACTAAAACTTCAATGAAAGAATTGCAAGATAAAGTTGAAGAACTCTCCAGGACGTAATTTTTTTTTTTTTTTTTTTTAAGATATGAGCAATAGAAGAGCACTATAAAGAGAACTATAAAGAAACTAGAAGACTATTCCAGGAAGCCCAGCATTTGTGAAATAGGATTTCTAGAAAGGGGGAAAAAGAAATGGAGGAAAGGAAATCATTAACAAATGCAAGTAGATTTTCTAGAATAGGAATATGAGATTGCAGAATTTTCTATTAGTTTCCTAACTGAAGGGATGACAGCCACAACCACATAACTGACATTCCAGTACAGTAATGGAAAAAAAAAAAAAAAAAAAAAGGAAGATCCTGCAACTTTCCAGAGAGGAAAATAAATTTAATACAATATCTAATATAAAGCATTCAATGTCTTAGCGGCATGATTGGAAGCCAGAAAACACTGGAGAATGTCTTCAAAATTCTAAGGAAAATACTTTCTCAGGAGACTATTGAAGGACGTATTCCACAAAAAAGAAGGTAAGAGAAAGAGGAGGATCCATAGAGCTGGAATGCCAACCCAAGGGAAAGGAGAAGAAAATTGCCAGGGTGATGGTGAAGGGAGATCCTGTTTTATATTGGGTTCCCTCAGAACAAGAACTTGGTAATGGTTCATGTGGGAGATAATCCCAGGGAGCAGGAGTGAGGGAATGCGGTGGGGGGGCAGGGGGAGTGAGAAAAAGAAAGAGGAAAAGGCAATATAAAAATACCCTTATTAGGGCCACAGTGAGCAACTAAGACTCAATTCTAGAGGACCACTGTGAGAAGCATCTGTAGTGGCCCCAAGGATTGTTCCCTTGCAAGAGAGGAGGCCGCACCTCTCATTCAATGGCTGCCATCCCAGTTGTTTGAACTTACGCCTGAAGGTTAACTCTTCCTCTCTCCTGGGCCATGTTTGGGGGTGGGCTAGGCACCAAGTGGGAGGGCAGAAAGTCATACAAAGAGAGCTTGAGATGGGATGATGCCAGAACAAGGTAAGTCTGAGATCACAGGGCACAGTCTACCCCAGCTGCCGCTGAAATCAGAGAAGTGGAGACAATTTGAGGTGGGAAAGCGCAAGTGGCTGCTGCAGGTCCCGAACTGTCATGCCTACAGCGCCGTTCTCTGCAAGTCGTAATTCTTCAGAAGAGTTCCTCAACAAGGTGGACTGGAGAGAATCTCTTGGTTTTTTAACATAAGTAAGGACAGGTGAGGGGAAAGCGTCAGCCTAGATGAGTGGATAAGGGAACAGAATACTCAGTAATAGGGGAAAAAATACATTATTAGCTGCAAGGAAGACTATTATTGAGCAATAAAGGAAAGCTATCATAGTTTGGTGCCGCAATAGTATCATTTACATGGTAGTAATAATAAAAATGTTGAATACTGAGCTAACCAAGATTATGATAAAACTACATTGAGAGTTGTCGGGGCAGGGAATATTCATTGGGGGTGTGTGTGAAAGAATAAGATGCCAAAACTAGTGCCTACAATTTTAAAAGTTAGAAATAGCAATACAAGTGTAGTAGTTACACATGTAGAATACATCAGGAAGCAAAATGAAAAATTTCATGTTTTTGCATGGTAGAGGCTTTCTGAACAATGGAAATCAGGATGCTATAAAGAGAGAGAATGTCTCTTCTTCCCCGCCAGACCCATTTGTTCTTCACACCACTAAGGCTGTTGGACCCATAACTACTTGTCCTTCAAGTAGCCATCTGCTACCATTCAGAGGGTAATAAATAAATTAATTAATTAATAAAAACTTCTTATCTCCCCCAGAGCCAAATACCTAACACTTGAGGGAAGATACCTTCCCCTGTTCCTCTAAGAAAGGCTTTCAGTCTCTGTCTCTGTGTCTCTTACTGCAGGGGAGAGGGGCAGATGTGACAGCACCGTATAATCTCCCAATTTCAGAATTTCTGAATTCAGAAATACAGACCCCTTGCAAGTGAAGTCAAGGGAGAGCCTGTTTTATATTGGGTTTCCTCAAAATGGCCTGCAACAAAAACTTGAGAAATCATTGCTCTGTGGATAAAACGGAATATGGAGAACTGAGACAGGGTATTCTGTGAGTAAACAGTTGGTCTGCCTCTGATACAGAAACCTAACATTACCGTTAAGATAAAATAAATGCATATAGATATAAAACCTTACCAGAATTACATACTAATGAATCATCTGAAAAAAAATTGAATTTGGTTATTTCAAGATTGGGAAAAAGGGATGGAGTCAAGCACAGACCTGCTGTTTCTTATGAGAAGGCTTGGATAATCTATTTGACTCTTGAAACTATGTGCGCATGTAAGGTTGATATTAGTAAACTTTGAACTAAAATTTTAAATGATCACCTGTAAATGCCATTTTCCCACAAGAAGGGAAACTATTTTGCATTATCCAAATAATTATATTGACCTTAAAATTTGCATGAGTAAAATATCTTTACATAACAGTTTGATTTTCATTTACTGAATTGTTTGCTATACTCTTACTAAGTAAAAGATGTATTAACCTATGTTACACACCTGTGGTTCGGCTCATGAATTCGAGAGGTAAGAGGGTACATGGTTAAAAAGGCTGGGCTTATACTGTAATTATTTAAGTATGGCTACAAATGGCCTTCAAAGAGTGCCTTGGGATTTTTTCATTTTCCCTGGGTCAATACCTTTCCTCTCCAGGACCTTTTGCTACAAATGTAATTGCAGTTTATCAAGGCAGTTAGTCACACACAAGGGATTTCTGAGATGCCAGTTTGAGAAAGTCTGCACAGTATTTTTCTATCTGCTATCAGCTGTAAAACTTGGTGACACAAAGGTTTTATCCTCATCCCACATTTTTCTTCTTAACCTTGAACAGTACTTTGTGTATTACAGTTATCTCAATAGCTTTTGTTGAAAAATAGATGAAAATGGTCTAAGGAACTGTTACTACATTTTGATATTAACATGAAATTTGCCATTTCAAAGAGGGAGAATGCTAAATAAGATGTAATGTGAATTTCCTATACGTGTTGCAGATCTGAAGTTATTACCTAAACAGAACCTATTGCTTCTTGTATGAATGTTATTTTTTTCTGTAACCAGGAATTTGATAGACTTTATTTAAGGGGTCTTGGAAACTAAAGTTTTGGACAGTTTCTTTCAGTGACATATTATCTTTTCTGCATAATTTAATAATATCTTTAAATATTTATAATTTATATTCCCATTTGGTAGCTTAGTTGCCATTAAAATTCTTCTGAGAAAAGTTCATTTTTTTTAAAACATAATATTATCATTATCATTATTTATTTGTCAGATGAAGAGGGAGGATAATGGCTAGCAAGGAAAGTGGGATAAAGTAACTTTTAAAAATAAACTTTTCATTTGGGGATAATTTAAGATTTACAGAGAGTTGCTAAAAACCCTCATCCAGTTTCAGCTTCCCCCAGTGTTATCAGCTTCCACTGTCACCTGCATTTGTCAAAACTAAGAAACCAGCATTGGGACATTATTTTTAATTAAATACTTCACTTTACTTGGATTTTACCGGTTTTTTAATTAATGCCTTTTTTTCTCTTCCACAATCTAGTCTAGTCTGTCATATCCCATTTAGTCATCTTATCTCTTAGTGTCTCTGATCTTTGATAGTTTTTCAGATTTTTCTTGTATTCAATGGCTTTGATAGTTTTGACAGTGCCACTCAGGTATTTTGTAGAGTTTCCTTCAATATGCATTTGTCTGGTATATTTTTCACCATTAGACTGGGATTATGAGCTTTTAGAAAATATACAGATGATGTGCCTTTTTCATCACTTTATGTCAGGGGTATATTACAACCAACTTGAGAGTAGAGATGACTTCGTGGGCATATGTCCTAAGCAGCTACACAGGACTCCACAGTCAGAAGGACCCTATGCTTGGCTTAATGCTTTACTGTTGCCATCTTGACATTCTTAATTTTATCTTTGAATTTGTGATTTGTAAGAGAATGATGGGAGCATGCACACAAGTTAACATGTGTAGTGTTCCTTGCTTCTCCATTTTCATATAGTGTTCACCATGCCGCATGAATACAGAATTGCAATGGATAAACGATTCATGGGAGTTCAGCAAGACCCAAAGTACATGGCAAGCATGTTTCTTTGACAATTAAGTGGGGTTGCTTATAACTGGAGAGGCCACATGTTCTGTTTGAACCAGATCTTGCTTCATAGATAGAAGGCAACGTAATAAAATGAACAAAGGACCCCACTGTATCCTTCTTTACTTGTGTTACTTCCATATAGTAATCAACCACTTAAAATGGGAGGAATTTCATAACCAACCCTTACACACATATGTAACTTTTGAGACAGGAGGAGGATATTTTAGAGAAAGTGAAATATATAATGACCATTAGGTAATTAATTTATATCCTGAATCTTCACCTACACAGGGAACAGTGGCTTGGAGAAATATATATTACAGAGAACCAAGACAGAATATTATATTTCATGACAGAAATTTACTCTTCCTTGACAGGGGAATGCAATTTGGGCATTTCTACCCACATTTTTTAATAAATCATTTGGGGAAACCCCAGCTAATCCTATTGATTCCCAGACCCCCTTTTCAGATATTTATGGGCAATATAGAGTTGTATAAATATTTATAATATTAATTTATAACGTGTTAATTAGAATTTAAGTAATTATCAAAATTTTAAATTAATTCAGTTTAATTATATGTACAATGATTTGCTTAATATTTACATAAAATTCATATTTATATTGCAATCAAAATAATTTAAATGTATTTAATACAATTTATTTAAAGTTTATTTTTAACTCTGGATGCCTGGTATTATGCCAGTTATTATGCATATTGTTTCTTAGGCTATACGTTAGGCAAATCTTCCTTAAGATTTATATCAGTATCTCCAAGGTCATGAGAACAAATCAACATAGCATTATGAATTTTATGAATCAGCTTGATCCTTTAATTTTAGAATTTGAATATTATTAAAAAAAAAAAGCAGAATGCATCTCAAGATCAAATTGGTGCTTAATAAAGAACAAAATCAGCTCCTCAAATTTATAGCCATCAGTTGGCAATCACCCTGAAAGTAATGCATTTGGTAAAACTTCAGAAATGGACTAGATCTGAAACAAAAGATTGCCCTTGTCATGTGTTCAGTGGTGCCTCCTCCCCCACACCTCACTTCATATGTTGAAATCCTAACCCTCCATACCTCAGAATGTGAACTTATTTGAAAATGAGGTCTTTGTAGATGTAACTACTTAAGTTAGGATGAGGGCATAGTGAAGTAAGGTAGGTCCCTAAGTAAGTATGGCTAGTGTTCTTATAAAAAGGGAAAATTTGGAGAAATTGAGGTACACTGGGAGAGTACCAAGTGAAGATGAAGGCTGAGTTGGGGAATGTCAAAGATGTCAGCAGGACACCAGAAGTCTTCAGAAGGAATCAACCTTGCAGAAACCTTGATCTCAGATAAGCCAGGAAAAATTTCCCTATTTTAAGATCAGTTGATTAGCAACCTTAATGACATCTACAACCTGAATTCCCTTCTGCTATGTAACAGGTTCCTGGTATTTGGATGTGTACATCTTTGATGGGGACATTATTCTCCCTACCACAAATGTCAAGGAAAATAAGGATAAAAAGGTAACAAGGTCAAGAGGAGGAAAACAGTGGACCTAGTTAGTAATTCAAAAATCTTATTTTTTCAAAAAAGTGAACAAAAAAGACATATCACTCATTAACTTGATGAAGAAAGGAAGTATGAAGGTAGAAACTAAGACAAAATAAGAGGTAAGCATTGTATCCGAAGAAATTTTTTAAAAATCATGAGATTACTATTGCAGCCATCTATGAAAAAAGAATTGAAAATGCAGATGAAATGGATAATTTCCTAAAGAAATTGTGATTACCAAAATTCACTTAATTAAAATAATAGCAAGCAAATCTTACATGCAGGACATGGTTTCTAAATATCATTTCCTGATAAAAGGGACAGGGCCCCTTGAAGATTTTAAATATGAATGGTATAAATTATAAGATGAATCTGGAACATTTTGTATTTTCAGAAAATAAAAAAGGACTGAAAAATAATGAGGGAATTAGTATAGGATAAAGTTTCCAACTTCCAGTGCCTAAATCTGGGACAAGTTGAGAAAAAAAATCTAGATTGTAACTCAGAAGAAAATACATATACATAAGTCTATACAGGTACAAAGAAATGACTCACTAAATAAATAAATAAATAAATAAATAAATAACTGGTACATTTTTTATAGTAGAATATAATTAATAAGTGTGGATGGAATGATGGACATAGAAAACCACCATTAGACAAAACACCGTAGTAGTAATAGTAACAGACAGAATCTAAAATTAGTGGCCAAAATAGGATGAGACACAGGAAATTTGCATAAACTTGAAATATCTTCCCACAAGATTCTTAAAAATATAAAAACGAAAAGGGATACTTTACAGTGCGGAAACATGAGAGCCACCATCTCAACTAAGTGATCAATGTTAACGTCATTGGTAATAAATCATACCAGCGTCATTTATCACTTGATATTGTTAGAGAAGGGCCAAACATGATTTCTGTGTGTTTTGTTTTTGGCAAAAATAAGTGACCTCATTCTAATCATGAGAAAATATTACACAGTCAAATTGAGGGGAATTTTACAAAATAAGTGGTCAGTACTTTGCAATAGTGTCAGTGTCACACAGGAAAAAAAAAAAAGGCTAAGCAAGACCACAGATTGAAGAATGAGGAGACAGCATTTAATTGAAATCTGAGATCCTGAATGGAATCCTGTACCAGAGAAAAGAACATTACTAGGAAAAATGAAAGCCAAAAAAGAATAGAGCTGTGTATTAGTTGTTAGTTTTGTAAAACATTAATTTCCTGTTCTTTCATAAATATTCTATGGTTCTGTATGGTATTAACATTATGGGTGGGGAAGGAAACTGTACTCTTTTAACATTTTTTTTCTGTAAATCTAAAAGTATTTCAAAATAAGAATTTTTGAAAGGTGTGGAAAAGATGTACTATGCAAACTCTAATAAAAAGAAGGCTGGAGAGCTATATTTATCTAAGACTAAGTAGACTTCAGAACAAGGAATATTACCAGAGATAAAGGGGGAATAATTCACCAAGTGCACTAATTCACCAAAAAGACGTAATAACACTACATGTGTTTGCACCTAACAACAATGCTTCAAACTACATGAAGCAAAAACTGATAGCACTCACCAGGGAAAATAAACAAATCCACAATTATACTTGGAGGATGTAATATTCCTCTTTCTGTAATCAGTAGACCAAACAGACAGAAAATCACTAAGGATGTGGAAAAATACTATCAATCAACTTAACCTAGTCAGTACTTATAGAATAACAAATATCAAGAGAATACAGACTGTCTTCAAATATATGATGGAATGTTAAACAAGATGGACCATATTATGAGCCACTAAAAATAGTTATGGAAGGATTATAATCCTACAAAATATGACCTATGACCATAATGGAATTATACTAGGAGAAAAAGAGAACTTCTTCAACCTGAAAAAGAGCCTCTACAAAAGTCTTACAGCTAACATCATATTCAGTTGTGAATGTTTTCCACCCAAGATTGGGAATAAAGCAGGAATGTCTTCTTTCACCATTTCTATTCACATCCCATAGTGCTCCTAGCCAGTGTCGTAAAGCAAGAAGGAGAAACAAAGGACACAAAGGAAGAAATCAAACTATCTTTGCAAACAATGTGATCGTTGAGTTAGAAAATTCCAAAGGATGTTGAAAAAAGTTACTACTTGGGTGGGGTCACGGGATATAAGCACAGTAGGCAAAAATCAAATCTATATCCTAGCAATGAACAATAAAAAAATGAAGTAAAAAGTACCATTTACAATTGCACCAAAAACATAAAATAGGGATAAAATCTATCAAAATATGTGAAATTTTTTATACTAAATAGTATAAAGCTTTGATCATAGCCATCAAAGAAGACTTCAGTAAGTGAACAAATTAATGTGTTCCTGGATTGGAAAATTCATTATTACTAATATATCAATTGTCCCCAAACTGATCTGTAGATTGAATGCAATCCCAACCCCAAAGAAGAACAAGTAGTTTGTACTTGATTTCAATACCTATGAGAAAGCAACAGTAATCATTAGAATGTGGTATTAGTGAAAAGATAGACACAATGGAAGAGATTAGAGTATCCAGAAATAGACCCACACAAATATGGTCAATTAACTGACAAATTTCCAAGGCAGTTCAGTGGAGAAGGAATGGTCTTTTAATAAGTTGTGCTGGAGCAACCTGACATCCATATGCAAAAATATTGAACCTTGACCTATACTTCACACCCATACACAAAAAGTAACTCAAATGAATTATAGAACTATATGTAAAAATTAAGTTATAAAATTTCTAAAAGAAAACATGAGGAAGTCTTTGTGACTTTAGATTTGGCAAAGATTTTTTGGATATAACACACATGCACAAAAACACCATAAAATAAAGTGATAAATTGGACATCAAAATTAAAAGCATCTGCTGTTCTAATTTCTTTGTTAAGAAATTAAGATAAGTCACAGACTTGAAGAAAATATTTGCAAAACACACATCTAAGATCTGATACCTGAAATACATGAAGAACTCTCACAACTCCATATAAAGTAAATGACAGAGGACCTCAAATTTGAACATACATTTATCAGAGAAGAATTACAGATGGCCAATAAGTACATGAAAAGATTACCAGTGTTATTAATCAATAAGAAATGCCAACTAAAGCCATAATTCAATAACACAGTACATCTATTAGAGTTGTGAAAGGAAAGGAGGGAGGAAAGGGCAAGGAAGGGAAATAAAGAAAAGCAAAGGAAAAAGAGGAAAAACACATAATTGATAGCAGCTGAAAATCTGATACATTGCTGATAATGCAAAGTAGTGCAACCACTCTAGAAAACAGTCGGCAGTTTCTCATAAAACCAAATATATGTTTACCATATGACCCAGCTATTCCACTCCTAGGTAATTACTAAAGGAAAACGAAGATATTCACACAAAAACTTTAATGGGAATATTTATAGCAGCTTTTTTCACTATTTGCCCAGTTATGGAAACAACACAAATGTCCTTCAACTGGTAAATGTATAGCCACAAAACAGATAGTACACAACACCAGAAATGAATGAACTAATGATCCATATAACAACATGGATAGCTTTCAAAAGCTTTATGCTAAATTATAGAAGCAAGGGTAAAGCTAAGTGAAACAAGTCAATCATAGAAAAATACATACCATATGATTTCACTCATATGTGGAAGTTAAGAAACAAAACAAATGGGTATAAAGGAGGGAAAAAGAGAGAGAGAGAGGCAAACCAAGAAACAGACTCTTAACTATAGAGAACTGATGGTTACCAGAGGGAAGGTGGGTGGGGGATGGGTGAAGTAAGTGATGGGGATTAAGGAGCGCACTTGCTGTGATGAGCACCAGGTGATGTACGGAAGTGTTAAATCACTATATTATACATATGAAACTAATATAACACCGTATGTTAACTAATTAGAATTTAAATAAAAACTTTTTAAAAAAGGCTAAAGAAAACTTGGTAGAGGTAAAATCAGATCAGTAATTGGCAGAGGTTGGAGGTGGGTTGACAATTGACTAAAAACAACAACTTTTTGTGGTGATAGAACCATTTTATGTTTGGATTGTGGTGGCAGCAACATGATTATTTATGGTTGTCCAAATTCATAGAACTGTACACCTAAAAGGGTGAATTTTAGTGTATGTAAATTATGTCTCAGCAAGCCTTAAAAATAATAAAAGATGGGCAAAGATATGCTAGGTGAATACAAATCAAAAGAAGGGCTCACAATCATACCTTTCAAGGCAGAAGTCAGACCAAAAATCATCAGAGATAGATAAGTATATTTTATAATATTAAAGGCTATAAATCACAGTAAATTTAAGAGTTATTAATATTTATGTGTATGCTAACACAGCAATAACTCATAAAGCATAAAATGCAAGAGATTCAAAGGAGAATATACAGGGACACACTTATAAAACAAAAGAATAATGGCAAAAACATCCCACCCAGAAAATGGAAACCAAGTAGGTTGTTCAACTTAGAAAGGAAAGAAAAAAGAATGTTAAGGAACTTTTGGGTCAAGTTTAAAAAATAAAATTACAAAATTCTTTCACAATGATGCAGTATAACATATAAAAATCTATAGGACAACAGTAGAGTATCAAAGGAAAAAGTAGAGTACAAATGCCTATATACATAAGACAAAAAGGAACTAGATTAATTAAACACTCAGCTCAATAAACTAGAAAAATAGTAAACTAAAAGAGAGTAGATTAATAAAGATAAAACAGAAGTTAATAAGTTGAAAAACATAAAAACAATGGAAGTAATGAATAAATGTAAAAGCTAATTTCCTTGGGAGAAAAGTATACAAAATAAACCACTAGCTTATCCAGGAAAGAAAAAAAAAAATACACCAAGGGAAGGCAAGCATTAAAATTCGTACTGTGGTAAAATTTTCAAGACCACTCTAGTTCTAAAATTTTTTAAAAAATGAGTTGCAAGGAAAAAATGAAAAAAACAGGATGGGGGTGACTAGGGATCAAATGGGACATATTAACCATTTAAAGCACATGGACTTCATTTGGACGCTGCTTTAAGCAACCAACCAGACAAAGAAACAAAAATGGGGAAAATGACAAAATTGGAACATTTGAATGCTAACCAGAACACTGAGTAAGAAATTATTTTTAGGTATGATAATAGTATTTAAATTTTAAAATGAGTCCTGCCTTTCTGAGTTGTACACTGAAATGTTTATAGATGAAATGATACTGGGTATTTAAAAAATAATCCCATATTGTGAATTGAAGAGGGGGAAGCAAGTGGAATTGCAGATGAAACAAGAATTCCGGGGCACCTGGGTGGCTCAGTCGTTAAGCGTCTGCCTTTGGCTCAGGTCATGATCCCAGGGTGCTGGGATCGAGCCCCGCATCGGGCTCCCTGCTCAGCAGGAAGCCTGCTTCTCCCTCTCCCACTCCCCCTGCTTGTGTTCTCTCTCTCGCTGTATCTCTGTCAAATAAATACATAAAATCTTAAAAAAAATAGAAAAAAGAGACAAGCATAACATTAAAAAAAAAAAAAGAAAGAAACAAGAATTCCTAGGGTCACCTGGCTGGCACAGTAGATTAAGCCACCAACTGTTGGTTTTGGCTCAGGTCGTGAGTTAGAGCCCTGCGTGGAGCCCCCAGTGGGGCTCAGCACTCAGTATGGAGTCTGCTCAAGACTTTCTCACCCTTTCCCTCTGCCCCTCGCCCTCCACACTCTCTCTTTCTCTCTCTCTCAAATAAATAAATATTAAAGAAAAAAATTCCTGAGTTAGTGAAATTGTTGACACTAGATGATAGCTACATATGGGTTCATTTTGTTCTTCTTTCTACTTTTGTATATGCTTAATAATTTTCACAGTAAGTTGACAATTTCACAGAATTTAAAACTATTACTTTAATGGTTTAAGCATTCTATGTAAATATGGCAGATTGGGAAGGCAGAAAATACAGATTTGCCCACACCTAGTTTCATGCCTAAGAGGTGGATTGACCATATTCAATGACATAGATAAATCTCATAAACCTAATATGGAGCAAAATAAATGGTACACAAGAGCATATAGTCTTTGATTCCATTTATATAAACTTCAAAACAGTTTATATAAAGTCCAAAATCTATGGTTTAAAAGTTTGAATAGTGGTTCTTCTTTTGGGGAGAAGTAGTGACCAGAACAGTCACAAGAGGCTATTTATTGCACAGGCAGATTAAATTTGTAGCATTTCTTTGAGTGATATACTAATAACTTGTATATTTCTCTGTATACATGTTATATTTCAATAAAAAGGTAAAAAAAGTGCCTGAGGTGGGAGCAGGTGTTCTAAGATCTCTCATAGCCTCCCTTGGCATTGATTTCATCTAATCGTAATTTTATTACTTCATTTGAAGCAGGTTCAATGGACAGGTCCCCCTTTGCTCCTTAATCACAGCATTTAAAAGCAGCCTAGTGCCATTTTTGGCAAATTGTTTCTAAGTGGAACTTTGCAAGCTTATTTTAAAAAATGCAAAATTTATTTTTTTTGAGAAATTTATGCAAATTGGTAGATATACTTGAGAAAGTCATTAACACAGTGAATTTGTTATTTCTATTTTTTTCAAGATAGAGGGAAGCAGTGAATGCATTCCAGGTATTAAGGGGACTTGAAGTCTTAGAAGGGAAATTGACCAAGAATCTTATTGAATTGAATATATGGTATGTAGGGAAAAATTGTGAGCCATGAAATTCCTGTCCTCAACGGGTGAAGCTGTCATCGGATGAGAAAGGAAAAGCTTCAGAATTCCCTATTTAGAAAGCAAAATCTTTGCGTAAAATCAGCACATTTTGAGAAGAAAACTATATAAAACAAACTCAAACAGCAATAGTCTCTCTTAAAAAACAAAGGCACAATATTCAGACCAAATTAGATGTTTGCCTTCTCCAAACTTTAAGATTAGTAAAGAGAGCCTTTGCCTGATGTCATCTCAGATTTGCAGCCAGGTAGCAGCATGAAAACACACTGATTTACTCCAGTTAAAAAATTGCTCTTTATCAAATGAGGGCAACAATCACACACTGAAAAGTAAAAGACACAAGGAGTATTATCAGAAAAGATGAGTGATCCAGATGCAGTCATTCAAGAAACTTCCCTGAGTTTCCAGCACATTTTCAGATTCATTGTTGTTATTCAACTAAATGTAATTTTCACTTTTTGGTAGCTGATTAATTTCTATTCTTTATTCTTTCCTCTTGAGAAAACCTTGCAATTTATTGAAAATCTGAGCCAATTACATTATTAAAATTTTCAAAAATAGATCATGAATTTATTCTTAATTTTTTTTGCCCTTTAAGTTATAAACATTTTTGATCACCCTATGTGATGTTAATACTTTTCCTATAACTGAATACAATCCTGTTTGTTTACATATTTTAAAAATTCATTTAGATCCATGTTTTTCCCCACTTATATGTGTCATTTCTATTGCTTTTTCATTGAGCAGAAAAAATTCAAACACTTGCTTTCCATGTTTTCCCTGATTTTTGCAGCTTGTAATACTATAGGGAACTCTCTCTTAATATTTTTCTTATGTCTGTCACCATTCATATTTATGACTAAAGCTGAAAATCATAAGCAGTTTTATGTCCTTATATACTGCTGACTGTCCACCTCTGCCCAACACAATGACACCCCTGTTGTCTCACATTTCACTTGAAAGATATTTCTAGAATCAAGGATATCTGGGAGGAGTGGCTTCAGGAAAGCAGAGAACAATATTTATTGTCTATGAGTCAGATGATATGATGGTCATTTTATCCCAGGTATCTCATTTTATCTGCATGGCTTCATTATTGCACAGAAGAGAAACTCTGTATCTCAGAAAGATTAAGTAAACTGTCCAAGATCAAACTCAAACTTATCTCACTCCAAAGCCAAGAGGTACAAAGATCTTGAATGAGAAAAATCAAGCAAATTCTAGATGCTCTTATAAATGATTTCTGAATCTGGTCAACTGCCTTTCCTATCTTTATGTTCATTGATGTCTGGTGCTTTGGGAGAATGTAGAGGGTTGCAGGCAGGTAGGTATAGAATTACCAGTTCCATTTGGGGAACTACAATATAAGGAAATGACTCATTACGAAGTAGGGAAGGAAGAGTCTTTCTGAACACACCTCCTTCAGAAATATGGTCTCTTAACTGCACTGAGTTCTCCTTCCCTAAGTATTTTTAGCAACTACTGTCTAAACTAAAAATCTTAGCACTGGTCTAGTTCAAGTGTGTATTTGTCTTATCTCAAAAGAAAAAAAAAATGTCAATTCCTTGAAGGAAGCCATCTTGAAAAGTATCTTTTTTTAGTATCCTCAAATTCCCAAGAGGAGAGTTAACTAAATAGAATTGAGTTTCGTTGAACTAAATTGTCTTAGGTTGCAACTGCTGTTTTGATTTTCACCTGTCTCTACGTTCTCTGTTGTGGGCTGCAGCGACATTTTATAACATCACTGAAATGATGTTATGCTGGAAGCAGTTGTAATGTCTGTGGGGATAAGGCACCACTTTCCTGCAGCTTTTGGAAGGTGTTTCCTGCAGTTCAAAAGGAAGCATTTTAAAATTAAAACTTTTGGTTTGCCAGTGAATGTTCTTCACGATCTGACTCTGTTTTGTCAAAAACTGTGAAGGTTCTGAGATATTCTCTCTTGTGTGTGTATGTGTATACATGAATAGTGCATATCTACATATTTGTGTATGTGTATAGACATATATACATGTATGCATGTGTATTATGTATGTTAGTACAGAAGCACAAGGCATCTGGCTGAGGGAAAAGAGTTCTGTACTGATGCTCAAAACCAGATCAGCAGTAACATTGTGACATTGCTTCCCCACAGCTAGACTGTAGGCAACATAAGCTCCTATGGACACTTTCAAGGCAAGTGATGAGTTTCATTCTCTAGAGGAGAGATGGAGAAAAATGGATTTGTTCAGGGGAAAGACAGCTGCTCCTTTCCCCTTCTGAAAGGAGAGAAAAAAAAAAAAAAAAACCCAAACCAACCCTTGTTCTTTAAATGGCATGGAAAGGACTCTGGGTTGTCACAACCTTTTAGAATGTAAATACATCTTTCCAAAGAACATGTAAACCCTGGACTCCACAGCTTTTATGACCTAAGGATGTATCCAAATTCTGAGCTTCCTCCCTTTGAATTATAAATTCCTAGGGAAACAGTCTTCTTGATACCTTGATTATTTAATCTAGGGACATCGTAACCATTTGGCTCTCTAGGGGGGAGGTACGAGAAGTTCTATCATAATTATGGATCAGGGCAATTAACTGTACAAATAAGTGCTGATCTAATCTTAATGGTATATGGAAGGTAAAATGTTTCTAGGGAAAGTGAAAACAAACATTTTTTTTTTTTTAACTTCTATGTCTCAAGAGGGTAGGCTTTTTTATAGGAGCACTGAGAAATCAGAGAAATTTTATTTTTCTATATGTTCTATTTCCCTACTATTATTACTCATATTTCCCCTTTATATATAGCAAATTTTGCCAATGGAACTGTTCTCTGGACCTGGTGGTATATGTCTCAGAATTTCTCACTTCTGCAGCTTTGCTTATGTCATTTCCTCTACATAGAACTCCCTCTCAGTCCAGTGGGTCCTAACCCTCCCAAAGGGTCAGATACTTTCTTCCCATGTAATATGGCACATTTCCTAACTGGATACCTTCTCTCCCTTCTTTGAACTACCATCTCATACTCTGGTCCTCTTTTATGGCATTTAATCGTGTTCTAGCTTGTATTGTGGCTTTTTAGATACCAGTCATTTTCCCTGATGAACTGTACAGTCATTTGAAGCAAGACTTATGATTCCGATTTCAGGTATATGGAATATTAGCTTTTTTTTTTCTTTTCAAGCTAAAATGTCTCATTCTTTATTTTTTCCTGTGACTTGTTATGTTTGATTGTCCTTAATATCATAGGAACCTAATACTTCTATTGGAAAATAAATTGTTTAATTTGGGAAGATATATTAACTTAGATAACTAATGCTGATGTTTTCACAGGCTAAGAACTAAACTTTGTTGAAGTACTTAGCATCTGCACTCACGGTGTGGCACCATGACCACCACTGTGTGTGTACTTCTTCTTTTCTTCTTCTTTTTTTTTTTTTTTTAAGAGAGGGAGAGAAAACAGGGGTGGGGCAGGAGAGGGAGAGAGAGAATCCCAAGCCAACTTCATGCCAAGCGTGGAGCCCGATCCGGGGCTCCATCTCACAACCCTGAGATCATGACCTGAGCTGAAATCAAGAGTCAGTCGCTTAACCAACCGAGGCACCCAGGAGCCTCTTATGTGTGTACTTCTAACTAGTTGTTATGTTAATAGCTTCTTGAAACCACATTAAGATGTATTTATGTGCCATACTTAATATATTAATTAATATACTTCTATTAATATACTTAATATATTTCTAGCACATTGAATTATGGTTTAATAAATATTGAGTGAATAAAAACAAAGTTTGGTTTATTGCTATTATCGCTTTCTGACTCTCTTGTAATAGTATTATCAGTCCTTTTTGAGGGAACTCAACATTTTGTGGGGTCTAATTAGGTGTGAGATTATAAGACTAAGGATTTGAAAGGAATTTTTTCTTTGCATTCCTTTGATTATTAGATCTTCATTTTGAGTATTGCTATTGTTAGTTGGCTGATATTAGCAGCCAATACTTAATTTCATTGTAGAATATGGGCTGAACTTGAATGTTCCACTTTCATGTCACTGCTAGAGACTTAATTGGTCCCTGCTTTTGAGGGAGAAATAGTGGTGGGAACACTCTTCTTGGTGTTTCCATTTGGCTCTCAGCTCTAGTTCTGTTCTGTCCTTGCTGCATTTGTACTCCTAAATTGTTGGATTATAAAATACTCAGGAAATATGAAACTGGATTTCTAAATATGCGACAGTCAGAGAACAACATCCTTTGGCAAAACTGTGAGGGGGATGAAAGTGGGACAGTGTGAATGTCAAGCCTGATCATTTTGGGGATTGTAGCAATACTTTCATGCCATCCAACTAAATGTGTGGTATCAGACAACCTGCTTTTCTGTGAGAAGTTCCACAGAGAAAATTTCAAAGTTCAACCCTATAACTATTTGGGAGTTTTTGGAAAAGCTTTTGTCCCCCTCTGAGTTAGAAGTAAAAAATCTGTGCTAATGAGACCAATTAGTGTTCAAAATTTGAGCTAGGGTTAATTGCATCAGAAACATGATTACATTTTTTTTAAATAAATGAGCTTGAAGATTATAGAACAATGCTTTTAAAAATTGTTTTGTGATATACCAAAACCATCAAATCTTTTAAAAAATAAACCACAGTAATTTCTCCATGAATTCTAGAACACTCAATCCTATTAATGATAATACTTATTTTTAATAAATATAAAAATTATTCCTGTTGCACATTTTCCATAGCTGTCAAGTTTAAAGAAATGTCAACTAATTTCTGACCAATTTGAAAAATTCAACACCTCTCTGTGCTAATGAGAGACATACTTCATTTATATAAAGAAGCCTTATGACAACTTTACTTTCTTTCAATTCTTTTTATTCCTTTGTTGGTTTGTGCATTAGCAGTTGTGATGATATAGCATCAATAAGTACTAAGTGTGTACCTGTTAGAAGAGAAAATCCTTTGTGATTTGCCACTTCGAATAGGTTGAATTATATTTTTCTCTTGTATTATATTCAAGAGGAGACAGTGTTTGGAAGTGTCTGGTATGCATACAGATCAGAATACTGGAACAACAGTCTTAGATGAAGCTTATTTACATTGAGACTCTCAAATGCTAATGTACACACATCCTACCGATACTTTTGGAGACAGTGTGACTCTTCATTGTCTAATGAATATTTACTTTTGATTATGATTAAACTTCTTTTGTGCTTAAAAAAAGCAAACAAAAACAGCAACAACTTTTGTTTTGTTTTGTTTTGTTATTATTCTCTTCCCAGAATCCTTGGAATGGAAAACCTTGAGGGATTCACATGAAATGTTTTTCCCACAAGAATGTATCTTACAGAAGCAACTGAACCAACATATTTCTGAGGAGAGTATTCACAGCTGGATGATGATAATAATGCTTGTGCATAGTTCCCCTGTCCTGTGACTTTTATCTTGAAATGTTTTTAGAATCTTTTCTCTCCATTTCAACTCCATCTATTCTAGATTGTTCTTCATCCCCTCCAGCTAGATTCCCTCAAGCCATTCCTAACTTATCTCCCTAAATCCGTGGTTCCTTTCATTTACTCTATACTTTCTAATTCACTATTCTCAAAAATTTCATTCATTCAAGTATTTGTTCTTTATTTGTTTAATCATTCACTAATATTTCATGTATCGAGCTTTTATTGAATGCCTTCTAAATGCATAACTTCTAGTGGAGAACTGAGACAATAATTCAGTGGATACTTTCATGATGCTTACTAATTCATTTTTCTCCTTGACTCTTAAGTAGCTACTGAGTTTTCCTAATGCATCATCAATCCAAATGCTCTGTTTCTATCACAGGTTCTCTATGTGACAGCCCCTTGGCTCTACTAAAACATTCAGGCAGCCCTAAGGCATGTGTGTTTTAAACAGCTATGACATTCAAGGTATTGTGCTCTTTGATGTTCTTTCCCATTATCACTCAGTATGTTTCCTTTAGGGTTGTCTGATAAAAAAATACAAGATGCCCAGTTAGTTGGAATTTCAGGTAACAACAAACAAATGGTTAGTATAAGAGTGTCCCTGCAATATTTGGGACATGGTTATTCTAAAAATAGTCATTATTATATGACAATAAACTTTCACTGGGCATCCAGTATTTTTACTTGCTGTATCTGACAATGAACATTTGGGAACTTTCCCCTCCTCTAGTGAGATCGAGTTCTTTGCTCTGGATTTCTTGGTAATGAAATATTCTTAGCACTTCACACAGTTTAACTTATGTAATTCTTAGGCTACCCATTGATGAAAGAATCTGTATTATTCCCATTTTAGATATGAAGGTGTTGGGAAGCGGTGGTCAAGGAATTTGCCCAAAGCTACCCAGTAGTAAGTGTTCCTTCTGACAGTGAGCCAGCAACATCGGAGCAAGAGCCTGGAGTCTTAACCATTACATATTACAGCTTCTGTGGAGCACCACCATGTTGCTGGTGCCTAAGGTTGCTCCAGAAAATAGCATTTGATGGTGACACCTGCTGTGACACTTTCAGAATTGTTCATTCTTAGCAATGTACGTGTATTTTTAAAGTATTGGTATAGTTATCTTATGGGGGCATTTCTAGACCCTGAGTGCATGGACACCACAAATGCTATTAGGCACCCTCTTCTCTGTTGCCTGGTAACTCTGAAAAGAAAGCAGTACTGGCCTGTAAGAAGGAGATGGCTTGTTCTAATGATCATCTCTCCAGACACTGAGGTATGAGGACATGTTTGCATTCTGTGCCCTGCAGTTACACCTACTGAGAACTACTGAGGGAAATTCTGGACTAAATCTCCTGCAGATCCATCCATAGAGTGTCAGTGTACTCTTTCGTACTTTAGGTGTGTGCCACATTCTTCTGCAATGGTCAGAGACTGTTCCCTTATCTCCCTTATCCTTTCTTTTCCACTGGGGTCCTTTGATAAGGCAATCATAATGCTTGTTGTACATAATCTGTCTCTGTGAAGCTGTTCTACCTTGCAAAGATGTTATGGTCTGAATTGTGTCCTCCCCACATTCATATATTGAAGTCCTAACCCCAAGTACCTCAGAATGTAACCATATTTGAAAGTAAGGTGTTTCAAGAGGTGATTAGATTACAGTGAGGTCTTGAGGGTGAGCCATAATCCAGTATGACTGGAGTCCTTATAAGAAGAAGAAATGTGGACACACAGACACCAGAAACATGCATGCACAGAGAGAAAACCAAGGGAACACACAAGAATGCAGCCATCTGTAAGCCAAGGAGAGAGGCCTCAGAAGAAATCAAACCTGCTGACACCTTGATCTTTGACTCCTAGTCCCCAGAACTGTGAGAAAATAAATTTCTGTTTTTTAAACCACTCAGTCTGTGGTATTTTGTAATGGTGGCCCTAAAAAGGAATACAGAAGGCTCTTTCAGGAAAAAAAAAATCTGATGCTAGCTCTTCCTCTGAAAATGGACATCAAACTAATGTACATTAATGCTTCCATGAGCATGTCATTACCATTCGAACCCACAGGCTTAAACTATTCAAAATTTAGCTGTCCACTACTACAGGTACCCACATTACCCATGCTACTAGCTACTATTTCCTAAGCTCTTGTTATGTGCTGGACAGTGCTCTGGTGACTTTCATATAGTATCTCTACTGATCCTCATAACAACTCTGAAAGTTAGATGTTCCTATAGGTAAGGCACTTGAATCCAAGACCCCCGAGTAGAAAAACTATTATTCATCCAAACAATACTCACTGTTTCATGGGAAGAGTTTTGGCCTTGAGTTAAATTGCAGGTAAATTAAGATCAGGTTCAACATCTTAGATTACCTACAGAATGAGCATATTATTGGTGCTGCTGATCGATTGCCTGATTGGAAGAGGAGGCAGAAAGGAGTAGCAATCCACTGTCTTCTTGACAGCACATGTTCCCACATCATCCCTCCTGTGGAAATCTGTGGTGTGTTGGTGGAGAGTCTGCACATCTGTGCACTCCACATAAGTGATACCACGGTGACCAACCATCTAGATCATATTTTTAAAGATTTTATTTATTTATTTATTTGTCAGAGAGACAGAGAGCACAAACAGGGGGAATGGCAGGCAGAGGGAGAAGCAGGCTCCTTGCTGAGGAAGGACCTGACCCTGGAATCATGACCTGAGCCGAAGGCAGATGCTTAACCAACTGAGACACCCAGGCATCCCACCATCTAGATCATTTAAGTTTGACCCATGAAAGAACCTTTTAAAGTTTTGATTTAAAATCCTGTGTGTGCCTATGTAAGAACTTTGGATAGTAGAAAGAACATTTGACAAAAAGCTATACATTCTGGTTTCTAGTACTGGTTTTATTCCATAATAAAAGGAAACCATGAGACCTATGTAATGTTTCTAACTCTTGGGTCTTCAGAGTTCCAATGAGGAAAATTGTGGAAGCTTTGCTTGCTTCACAGAAGTGATGAAAGAAGCAATTAAAGCAACATGGATATGCTTTGAAACACTTGCATCCTTAAACCTAGAACAATGTGGGTTCTCTTCCTTTGCTCCTTTCCAAATTTTGCTGTTCTTCCCACTGCTTCCACAACATTGTAGTGATTTCTGGATAATATGGTAGGATAGCTTGATTATTAATGCTCTGTTGTACATACCAGATAATATTTTATTTTTTCAGATTAAATTTTTTTTTATAAAAAATAGTAAAAGATTTGTTGATGATCTAAAGTCACTCTACTTCGGTGGCAGCTGATACATCTTAGAATTTGTTGTCAGCATTCAACCTTTTCTAGCAGCAGGACACAGTAATATTGGCAATAATAACTAACATTTATTAAACAATTATGAACCAGGAACTAACCTGAGACCTTTACTTAGATTACATCACTTAATCCTTTCAACAACTGTATGAGGTAGATATAATTATTATCCATGTTTTAAACATGAGAAAATTGCAGACTTAGTGGTTAAGGAACTTGCTCAAAGTCACATAACTAGTAACTGTGGAACAAGGCTTTGAATGCTGGTGGTCTGAATCCATGCTCTTAACCACCACTTCACGTTGCAAGAATAAAAATTTGCCTGAAAATCAAAACCGTAAAGTAGTCCAGGCAGAAGGGAGAGAGTGAACAACAACAAGATACAGGTCAAGCATTGCTCTTTCCACCCCACGAGCATTATTATATCCTCAAAACCAGCACCTGGCATACTGCCTGGCCCAGAGTAGTTATTTAATAAGTACTTAGGAATTTAATGATTGAGAAGCTGAGACTTGTAGTGTGTAGGAACTGCAAGGAGATTGACATACCTAGAACTTAGACTGTCATGAGTTACATAGCAGGAAGTCAGATATGCTAATAATTGTATAAAGATTTCTGGATGAAATATTGTATGAAGCAAGTCCATTCATTCATTCATTCATTCACTCATGCTTTAAAAATTTATTGGCCATCTGCCTTATATGAAATATTTAGGAATCAGATACATAAATAATGGAGATACAATCTTTGCCTTGCAGAGATACACTGCAAAAAAGAATTTACTATCATTCGGTGACAAAGTTACATACATACATATGAGTTAACAGATTTCATAACTGAAATGTGTTTTTTTTTTTGCCCAATCAGTAACAATATCTTGTCATGAGGAAAAGTATTGATGAAATTAAAGTGTATAATAGAAAGGAAATGCACAGTAATTAAAAACTAGTAATGTTTTCTGTGTATCCAAAATAATACTCCAATTTCATATTTGGGGTTAGATATTAGATAAAAAGGAGTCCATCCTTGACAAAAATACAAAAGAGAACAAAGTGGAATAAGACAAAGTGAAACTTCTGTTAATAAAAGTGAAAACAAATTCTATTGTCACAAATATTGTTTTACTGGCTAATTATTCATTTGTTGTACATTACAGTGAATAAGCCATCACTGGTACTCTGCTGGCATTTAAACTTGTATTTATCAACATAGTACCTCCACCAAATGGTTGTCATAGAGATAGGTTTCCTGGGAAGTGGGTTCTGAGACAGAGGGTAGTGTATAGATTATTACTGAACACCATTGGATTAACCCTTGTGGAAGGGAATGATGAGAAGCAGAAACATGTAGAAGGGAAGGCCCAATGGCAGTATCCCCTGACTCTCAGGAGCTAGAGTGGCAGTATCCCCTGACTCTCAGGAGCTCTGAAGAGTTATCGGTTCCAAGTTGGGTTTAGAGGGCCAAGCCCAACTTCAGGATCAGTCGGTCATTAAGTGTGGCTACCTGGGAGGATCGGCTTTCTGCAACTGAGACAGTTGCCGAAGGGGCTAATGGCCAAAGGCGGTCTGTGAGCAGCACTCCCAGCAGCCAGGGTACAAGTCTGTCACTGAAGGGGCCACATTGCAGTTTCAGCCACAATGGCCTCTTAGATAGTACACAGAGCATTTCAAGGAAAGGAACAGCCTCCTCCTCCACAACCCCATACCCCCATTGCTAATACCATGACCCGTAGGCAACTTTGTTCTACTGTGCTTGTTTTATTTTTCTTAATGGTTACCTCCGTAACACTAGATGATATATTTTTACCTCTGTTTCTTTAGTCGTGCTCAGATTCCCCCTCCTGCTCCTGTGTGCATTCCTGTGTCCTCAGCACCTGGCCTAGTGCCTGGCATAGAGTGGTATTTTTTTTTTTTTTTTTAGTTTATTTATTTTTAGTAATTTCTACACCCAACACGGGGCTTGAACTCAACAGACCCCAAGAGCAAGAGTCATGTGGTTTTCTGACTGAGCCTGCTAGGAGCCCACAGAGTAGGTGTTTAATATGCATCTATTGACACCTTCTCCGAAAAATGAGGATTTGGCTCACATTTTGTCCTCTTCCTTTCAAATATTTATAGTTTAATTATTTTAAATTCTTCTGTTGATCTTTTCTGCAATTCTAATGCTATGTTTACACTTGCATTTTTTGTGTGTATGCTCTCAATTTATCAACAGCATCTCCTGGCTTTCCACTCACAAGACAAGGACTCCAATGTCCCTACCTTTTCTTTCACCTTTCCCCACTTCTGTCTTCCATGATCAGTCACTTATAGGTTTATTTTTATTTTGTTCAATGTGTTGACATTTATATTCTTTTTCTGAAACCACAACCATGTTATCTATGCTTTTCCTCTCCCACCTGACTTTCTGGATCAAACATAGTAATGGCTACAAACTTCTCAAATTAAATAAAACTTCAGAAAACTTTTGGCTGAAGACCACCATTTTGAAGGTTTTGTCAACTGATGACTGTAATGGTTGCTGGCTGGGGCCTGGGGCCTGGACTCATCCCATATGTGTGTTTTATTTGGCCCATGTACTATTTTATACATCTGAGCTGACATTTAAAAACTGGGTAATTTTGGGTTGACTCTAAAAGTGAGGAATCAGTAAGCAGCATTTATATTGTTGTTTATTGTTAACTAGTGTGCTGGGATGAGATTTCTATAGGAACAATGTTACTAAAATTGTATGGCTCTTAGAAGTGTTTCTAGCTTCTCTAGTTTTATATTATACTACCTAGTGTGAGGAGTTCTCCTTTTCCCAGAATTTTCTCCTCCTGAAGACCCTCTATCCTCCTGCTCTAGTCTGGACTGGATATTCTCTGGGTAGGCTACATTTGAGGGTGTTCTCTTATTCTGGAACCCCTGCTCCTTGGAGGCTGTATCTCTTGGACTGGTCTTTTATTTACTGCTTTTCATTTATATTTTCTGTCCATATTTTCCTCTCTACACTTTAAAATATTTTATGCCATTCAATGTTAGCAGTTTAAACATAAATCTCTAAGAATGGTTTCATGTTCTCTACTTGAGCCTTTTCCCAAGAATCCTAGCTTTAGTTAATCTCCTTGATCATGTTAGAGCTGTCTTTTCTGCTTCCTGAGTGATGTTAAATTTCCTATTTTCTTATTTTGGTCATCATTTTCTTTTACAGTGTTGGTTGTCCTCTTAGGCCTCATGATCTTTGGCTGTTCTTAATGCTGATTCCATGAAGGGAGGAGTGGAAGGTGCGGGGGTTTCTTTGCTATTGTGGCAATAGGTATGGTTTCCTTTCAGGTCTCTGCTGTGATCGGTATCCTGACTGGGAGCTCCCGTTGGCTAAGGCATGGAGTGCCAGTGTTCACAAGTTCTTCTGGGGCATGAGTTTGGGGGATATGGTCTAGTTGCACCTTCTTCTAGGGAGTCTTACTTTTTGCACTGACAGGAAACCAAGAAACTATCTCTTCCCTGAGACTCCCCAGCGGCCAGGATTCTGGGAGCAAAGTTGGTTCTGCACATTAGATTAAAAAAACCTTCTTCCTGCTGTATTTTTAGCTATTTTCTGCTGGCCATTGAGGTGCTGGAGGTGCACCTCCACAGGAATATTCCAGGCTCTCATCTGCAGCTTTCTGGAGCTTGTTGGAATAAGCAGTAGTTCTTTCCCGATTCCCATTTTCTGATCTGTATGTTCACGAGCCCAATAGTTTTCATAGTTCTGCTTTTTGCAGAAGTAACAGCTGTTCTTATGTATCAGTCCTATCTGAAAGCTGATTGTACTTGCTACTCTATAACTTCCATTGATTTTATAATCACCAAATTTCTTTTATTTAATCCTCCCCCCCCAAAAAAAGCTAATCCAGAATGATTTCTCTTTCCTGTACTGACTCTAGACAGACAGAATGAACAAGTGGAGAGTTGGGGATCAGGCTTTAGGCCCTGAGATGTGAGAATGAAGAGAATATTATTCTAAGGGGCTGGTATATGCACTAGCTTTTTTGATCATTTCTTTAGAAAGGAGCCATTTAGGATTGGGATAAGACTGGGGTAAGTGTCAGATGCCTGTGTCCTGAGTTGGGATAGAGGAGAAGAATGAGGGGATATCTGCCCCAGTTGTTCTGTGTACATACCTTCACTTAATTTCACTGTTTTCAGACCCATATTTCCCCCCCACACACCCCTCCATTGCATCGGCTGCCTTTGGGGTTTCACCAGATAAAGGAAGTGACTCTGGCCCTATGGTCATTATATGGTGTATTCTCTCTCATGTTTTTTATCAAAAGGAAACGCTCCAGTATGCTTTCCATCTCCCAGAAATGTGTTAAATTTCTTGACCTACTGCTGATACCCCATACCCATATTCCTGATGATTATTTCCATACTTGTATTTCATTAGAATCTCTGGAGAAGATGCTTGTTCTCAGTCTGGATCTTTAGCCAGGGTCTTATCGAAATTACCTGGTTCATCAGTTTTAGAAGCAGAAGTTAAAACAAATGCATTCTCTCATAAAAGTGATATATTTGGCCATATAATATTATTAAGGACCTTTCCACACTTTCATAATACTTGTAAAGTTTTTCAAGCCTTTTTTTAAACTTACACCTTTTTTCCCATTAGAGAGAAAATGTCTTGAACATTTGAATGTTCTATTAGTGAAAGCCAAGCAAACATCATCAAACTCCATTTAAATCTATTCATCAAAACTGGAAAAGCATAAGAGTTTGAGTTAAAAGAAAACTTGCATGCAAATCTTAACATTGCTACTTCTAACTTTGGCATGTAGGTCATGTTACTTAATCTCTCTGAGCTTCAGGTTTTTGAATTTGTCAAAATGTGAATAAAAATATTTACTGTGCAGTAGTCAAGTGAGAACTAAATATTATGAGGTAGACAAATGAAGATGTGTGCCTACTGTGTATTATTTGTTCAACTAAGAAAAAAGAAAAATGATCTTCTTTCTTTGGATAATTGGAAAAAAATACCACAGATGAGTTCCTTTACTATTACCTCATGAACATAAAGATTTCAGTGAAACATAAGGAAAACCAAGTATATAGAAAGTTCTGCACAAAACTGTTAAGAGAACAGCGTTCATTGTTTCGCTCCCAAAGTCAACATGATAATATATACAGAAGATAATATGGTTTAATATCTTTAAATTATGCTTAATAATAAAAACACTGGATTAAGGCTCAGGTATGTATTTCAGACCTCTTGTCTGGAATTTTAAAAAAGAATATTGTCAATAAAGCAAATGAAATATATTGAATCTCAAAGACATGCCTAGTTTAACTTCTGGTTCATTACCCTGAACATTGATTTATTTTTTGCAGTTTCTGAAACCCTGTAAAAAATCCATAATTTTGGAGATAAAATGGAGGAAAGGATAGTATAGACTAATATCCTGGGCCTTCATCTAGGTGCTCTTTATAATTCCTCTCTGTGTGTTTTTAAAAATCTTTTTGATAATGTGTAATAATATGTAACAACTTTGTATGGTAACAGATGGTAGCTAGATTTATCATGGGGATCATTTCATAATGTTTATAAATGTCGAATCACTATGTTGTACACTTGAAACTAATATAATATTGTATGTCAACTACACTTCAATAAAAAATAATGTGCAAAGTGAAAGAAAAATCTTTCTGAATATTTCTCTGTGGGAAAAGGGGCCCTGAAAGTCATCATCAACATACTGTTATTAGAGTGATTTAGAGATTATTTTTAGTTGGTCACCATGACCTGGCCACTGAAATAAAATGTTGGCTTTCAGTATTATTAAGCTTTGTGTTTCTAAGCACAGTGAAATGTTCATTACTCCCAAAATAGACCTCTGTTCCTCTGATTGGATTTTAGGATTAAATGAGCCAATGAGTATGAAATCCCAAGGTAACAACCTAGTGGGAGTTTGCCTGCCCAGTGAAGAATAGTCCCTGTTTGTGATGGTGAGGAGAATTGGGACAAATACTAATTAGAGCCTTAGCCAGGATGTGTTCCTTCTGAGATTGTTCCTTTTTTGATTTATGAGATATTTAAGACATGAATTAACTCCTTTGGCTTCTCCCTTTAAGTACACAAGCAATTTGAGAGAGCCAAAACAGGTAAATCATAGGCTAGAGGGACAATTGATCACAATATGCTTCTTGTTTTTTTCTGTTCAAGGGAAAGCACGTGATCCATGAAGAGAACTGTACAGATTTCAGAGAGAGAAAGAATATATGTTTCCTTCAAGAGATTAAGGAGCAAAATTATATTGGACTTCTCAGCAATGCTGGAAGCCAGAAGACTATCTTGGAAATGTCCAGTGAAAATTATTTCCAAGCTAGAATTCTATACTATGAATCAGATGTAAAAGTAAAAATAGGACATTTCAGACATGCAAGATATGTAAAAAAAAAATCTTACATGCATCTTTTTCTAGGAAACTACTGAAGTATGTGCTCTGCCCCAAGCAGGGAGTAAACTGAGGAAAAGAGAATATTTAGGATCCAGTAAATGGGGGACCTAAGTCAAGGAGAGGTGAAGGGAATCTCAGGATGGGAGAGAAGAAATATATGAGGAGGATAACTGCAGAGCAACTTGACCAGATGGAGCAAGTCAGAGGTGTCTGGCAGAGATGTCTCTGTGAAGATGGAATTGTTAGGATTCCTGATGTGTTTAGATATATTGACTGAAGATTTACATAGTTGAGGCATTGTTTAACGACTAAGGGTGATAAATACATAGATTATTAGGCCAAAAAATAATGTTTGTGCAAGAAAGGAAAAATAGGTATAGTATACTATGTAGATCAGTCATGAATAGCATTTACCTAATTTGTAATAAAATAAATACCACATGGCTCAAGAAATGATGATATACGTTGAACTGTCAGATTTTGATTTCTTACTAGGTCAAACTTTACTACTAATGGTTTGCAAAGTGCTAAGCATATGTCCATCATCTTTGTATATAAAATAATGTTTTCATCAATAATTACTCGTCGGTTATTTTTCAAGATTTAAACATAATTTTTAGAGATACCAAGTTAATGACAAATTTTTCAAGAATCTGGGTTATAAAAAAAAAGAATCTGGGTTACATATTCAACCTGGAAATTATAATTACAAATATAGATATATAATAAATAATTCCTGGTAATTGAGAAAACCTATTTTAAGTGGCTAGTCAGAAATAAAAAAAAAAAAACTAATGCATGCTTCTATTATGCACCTTTATCAAAATGATTTTCTTTGAAAACAGTCAATCGATTTCCATTTTGCATATATATAAATGTGGTTCTTTGCTATATCAGATAGGATAAAAAATTGCAAATAATTTTCATTAAGATACTAATTTAAGGAGGAAGTAGTATAATAGGATGCTCTACTGGCTAGTGAATTAAAGAATAGCAACTATTTTATATATATTTATAGTTTATATATATATAATAAATATATAATGTTTATAGTTTATATGGAAGGTAAAGGTTATAAAGTCTTATTTTTATGCCGAAAATCATCCAATCATTAAACACAATGTTGCTATAAGAAAGTTGTTTTTTCCCTTTATTTTCTAACTATATTTCTTTTGGCTACTCTATTTTTAAAATGTAGTGAATTAAAGCAATATAAAAAAGTGAGTTTAGAGTGTCAGAGTACCGTAATTCAGTTCTAAATCTAAGTGATTTGCCCACGGGCATTATAGGTAAAAGACTATTAGTTGGCTTCTTAAAAAAAGAACTTTCGTTTTTGAAATATGAAATGCTACATAGTTTTTTTCAGGCAAATTTTAAGAGAACATTTACTGGAGTATGTGCAAAAACAATAATTATATACCTAATGCTACTTGAACTAAAGTATCAAAGGAAAATGTGTGCATTTCCTTTAATTAAGGGTTCTTCCATGGTGAAATGTAGAGCTTTTTCAAAACAAAAGCAGTGGGAACATGGAAGGAAAGTAGTAGAAATAAACATTTCCAATGGTTATGTCTTAAAATCCAAAGGCGATAATGCATTTGGTGGAGGTTTGTGCATGTTTTTCTTTTGCCTTTTCATTTTTTGAATTTTTATTTATTTGTTTTTTTACTGTCCTACAGTAAAGAACAAATAGTAGCTCAGCATGAAGCAACAACTATATACCACGTCAGATATATTTCGGGTATTTGAAAGCTATAAATTTTCTCTCCTGTTGGCTAGTTTCAGCTTCATAACTGCCTTGCTGTGTGAAATTGGACAATCATTTAATTCTTCTTGACCTTATTCCTCCATGTTATAAATGGCAATTATAAAACTCTGTAACATTTTAACTATGCATACACGGTGCTCGTCCATATAGAAATGCCCCTGTTGTTGATACTTCCTGCAGGTTGGCCTCAAGTGTTCAGTGAGTGACGTATAATCTAGCACTTTGCTTACAGACCCTCACTCGCACCTGTGGAGTTCTTATTAACGTGCTACTGATTCTGCCCCTTAGGTTGCCTGATATTTAGACTCAGACAGAACCACCATATCTGTGGTTACTGTTTGCCAGTATAGTCTATTAGTACCACTTTTACAAAATTTCTAGCAACAATGTTAATGAGATCAAGTGATTCACTGGTGGACTTTAAGCTTAAGGAAAAATACAAATTTTCTCTGTTGGCCACATTTAGGATATCCTCTTTAGTTCACCCTCTTTAGTTCATCACTCAGCAGGTGAGCACCATCACATTATGTTCCTTTTGTCTTACATTAATATCTCTAAGGGATTTTGTAATTTTGTATCTATATCTGATGCAGAAAATCACAGTGGCCTATGTGTATATTATATGGAAATACATTATTTTCAGACGATTTTAAGTTACTGACATACAGAAGATACACAATACCAGCATGAATGACAGAACTACATTGTTCTTTTGCTTATGACCATTCACTTAAGCAGTATTGTTTAACGACTGGGAAATGAATCATTAATATTAATATATATTGTATATAAATTATTATGGTAGAATTACAATTTTCCCGTTGAATTAGTAACTCAGATTCATGAGAAAGTTTTCATGGGCTTGATTTTCTATAAAGTCATAGGTAGAGCCTGAGTTATTACTGAAACTAATGTTATTGTATACTTATATAGCAAGTGGTAATATGCTCAGCACTTGGCAAGCCATTGGGAGTGAAATTTGACCTATCAGGAAATCACAGTGTGACAGGTTGATGTATGTGTTTTTGTCCCCAAGGTCTTTCAGAGGTTGCATCTAATCAGGTAATTATCTTTTCCACAGAAAAGTAGAGATTGCCTTATAACAACTTTTAAGTGTCTAGAAACACTAGGAACATTTGGTTAATGTGTAAGCTATTACACATTATGAATGCTAAATTTTCATCATTTTACTAGTATAAGAAATATCAGACATGACTGTGGAATAGGAATATCCTAGCTTGTGTTAAAAAGATATTTTTTTGGGGGGGAAATTCATGTGTAGCACCCCCAGAAAGAAGCAAGCACTGTGAAAATACTGTCTTTGAATACTCGGAGCATCAGACATCTACCTACTGTTTTCAGGTAGAGGGTCATCCAGTTATATCAATAATAGGCTCAGTTATCTATCTTGGGACTTTATTAAGAGAACAAAAATAGTGTTGAGAGTGAATGTGTATGTAGGAATAAACACATGTAATCTTTAATATTCATTGATATATATGAAAACATATGCAACAAACTTTGAATATTATAGGGCACTTTCTGACGTCAGTACCCATGTATCCTCTTAGCTTTTCAATATGATACTGCTATGGAGGTAACTTAATATTTTTTAACTTTATTTTTTTTAGGTGGCATTTCTCCTCGTGAAATTCTGTCTTTTCCTTCCCACTTATATGTGTCCCATATCATTCTTGTACTCCATTTTGATACTGTGATAGTCATTATTTATATTATTAGTTGTCAAAAATTCTCATTTTTTATTAACAAGTATTCAAAATTGACTCCAAATACTATAACTTAGGTAAATTCTATGGTGATTTTCCTTCCTGCTAATATGACCTAGAAAATGCTGGCTGCCTGGTTTATTAACCCCCTTGTTTGTTTATTAACCTCCCGACTGGCTTCTGTCAGGCCCTGCAGCTTTCATTTTATTTGAAATATGTGCTCTTTTGTTAGCTCCTGACAGACAGATGTGACCAGGAAGATCCTTTTCTTGGGAAAAGCCCCTTTTAGGTTAGGATCTCAGCTGAGAAATAGGTAAAAAGGGCCATGTTGCTTCTGCAATAATACTATTAAAGCCCTTTATCCCTCTGCCCTAGCAAAAGTGTTTCAATAGCGTTACTGTTTAATATTTTACTTACTCCTTATTCAGTCTTCATTTATTACCTTGATTTAGGCAGTGGTGAGAATAGAAAATAATTCTGATTCAAGGGATGCCTGGGTGGCTCACTCGGTTAAGCGTCTGCCTTTGGCTCAGGTCCTGGGATCGAGCCCCGCGTTGGACTCCCTGCTCAGTGGGGAGTCTGCTTCTCCCTCTGCCCTTCCTTGTGCTCGCTCTCTCTCTCTCTGTCTCAAATAAATAAATAAAAATCTTAAAAAAAGAAAGGAAAATAATTCTGATTCAAGACCTGTGATAAGCATTTTTTAGGTTCCAGTTGTTTGCTGGATGCTATCCTAGGTCATTCACTTTCATTATTTCAAACCCCCAAACAAATCTTGATGATAGGTGTTATTGTTATCTCTGAGAGGAATAAACAATGTCTCAGATAATATGAATTGCCCTAGGTCAGTCGGCTGATAAATGGCTAAATTTAGGTGTCCTGACTCCCAGTTCAATGGCATATTATTTTGCAAAATTTGAGACTTGTTTTATGGCTTTTGGCTTCATGTATCTTGAAGCTTTGTTTTTCGGCACATGCATATATATGATTGTTATGTCTTCATGATGAGTTGACCTTTCCATTGTTACAAAATGTGACTCTGTGTCTGGTAATATTCTTGTGGTTTATTTTGTCTGATATTAATATAGCCACATCAGCTTTCTTATGCTTACTTTTTACATAGTATGTCTTTTCCATCTATTTATCTTCAGCTTATCTATGTTCTTATATTAAAGTGGATCTCTTATAGATAGTGAATACTTGAGTCTTGCTCTTAAAAAATTTGTTCTGCTATCTGCCTTTTAATTGGCATATTTAGTCCATTTGTTTCTTTTTTGTCCCCCCCTTTTTTTGTTCCTCTATCCTGTTTCCTGCCTTCTCTTAGATTATTCGAATAGTTTTTTTCATACTATTTTAGTTTGACTATTGACTTTTTAGCTATCCTTCTTGCATTATTTTTCTGAAGTTTCTCTAGAGATTAACATATGCATTTTCTTATAAATAATGTTGTATCATTTAATGTCAAATGTAGTAAACTGTAACTGTGTAGGTCTCCCTTTCCTGTCCATCATCTATGCTATAGCTATTATATGTATTACATTTATACTCATGATAACCTCACAAGGTAATGTAATATTTGCTTTAAATGGTCCTTTGGATTTTAATGAAAAATTAAGAGGAAGTACAGCCTTTTATATTTGCTTCCTTTGCTTTTTCTAAAAACCTTTTCAAGGTTTTGCATTCCTTCTCAAAGATCTGAGTTTTCATATCGTGTCATTTCAATTCAGCCTGAAGGAATCCCTTTAACATTTTTGATAGTAGTGAATTTCTGCTGGCAATGAATTTATCTTAGTTTTATTTTATCTTTGATTATTTTTATTTTACTTTTATATTCCTGAAGAATAGTTTCACTGAACATAGAATTCTGGGTTGGTAGTTTTCTCTTTCAGTACTTTTTAAGGTTTTTTTGGCCTCAGTGGTTTCTGATGAATTATAGGCCATTCAAGTTTTTGATCTTCTATCAGTTTTCTCTGATTGCTTTCAAGCCTTTCTCTTTCAGAAGTTTGGCTATGAGGTGCTTGGGCATGGTTCTCTTCATATTTATCCTATTTGTGCTTCACTGAACATTTTGAAGCTGTAAATTTGTCTTTTACTAAATTTGGAAAATTGTGAGCAATTATTTCTTTAAATACTGCTTCATTTTTTTATCACCTTTTCTTCTGGGACTGCAATTACACATATGTTTGACCTTTACCTTTTGTCCAAGAGTTCCCTAAGATACTGTTCATTTTTTTTTCAATCTTTTTTGTTTCTCTTCTTCACATTTGATAATTAGATCATAATCATTGATGTAATTGTCTATAAGTTCAATGATTTTTATGTCCTCTCTATTCTGCTTTTCAGTAAATCTAGTTCTTAAGAAAAATCTCAGATGTTGTGCTTTTCAGTTCTAGAATTTTCATTTGGTTCTTTAATTTTTTTTTTTTCTATGGTAAAATATACCTAATTGAAATTTATCATCATAACCATTTTTAAGTGTATATTAATACATTCATAATGTTGGGCAACAGTCACCAGCAATCACCATCCATCTATATAGCTCTTTTTGTCTGGTGAAAGCAAAACTCTATACCCATTAAATAATAGCTTCCCATTCCTTTCTGCTACTTGCTCCTGGCAACTACAATTCTACTCTCTATCTCTGTGATTTTAACTACTCTAGGAAATTCATATAAATGGGATCATATAGTTTTTATCTTTTTGTGACTGGTTTATTTCACTTGGCATTATTTCCTCAAGTTTCATCCATATTGTAGCATGCCAGAATTTTTAAGGTTGAAAGATATTGCATTGTATGTATATACCACACTTTGCTTATTTTTTTTTTATCTTTCAGTGACATCTGGGTTACTTCCATGTTTAGCTGTTATGAATAATGCTGCTATGAATATGAGTGTACAAATATATCTTTGAGACCCTGCTTTCAGTTCTTTTGAATATATGCCCTGAAGTGGAATTGCTGATCATATGGCAATTCTATTTTTACTTTTTTGAGGAATTACTATATTGTTTCTCACAGGAGCTGTATTGTTTTACATTCCTACCAACAGTGCGCACAGGATCTAATTGCCAACATTTGTTGTTTTGTGGGGTTTTTTTGATAGTAGCTATCCTAACTGGTGTGAGGTGGTATTTCATTGTAATTTAGATACTTCATTTCCCAAATGATTAGTGGTATTGACCATCTTTACATGTACTTACTGGCCATTTGTGTATCTTTTTTGGAGAAATGTCTATTCAATTCGTTTTCCTATTTTTGAATTGGGTTGTTTGTTGTTGTTGTTGTTGTTATTGAGTTTTAGGAGTTATCTATATATTCTGGATATTAATCCTTTATCAGATATATGGTTTGCAAATAATTTCTCCCATTCTGTGGATTGCCAATTTACTTTGTTGATTGTGTCTTTGGATGTACAAATTTCAAAAGTTCTGGGGTACCTGGGTGGCTCAGTCAGTTAAGCATCTGCATTCAGCTCAGGTCATGATCTCAGGGTCCTGGGATTGAGCCCTGCATCAGGATCCCTGCTCAGTGGGGAGTCTGCTTCTCCCTCTACCTGTTCCCTTCCACCCACCACTCATGTGCATGCTCTCTCTCTTTCAAATAAATAAATAAAATCTTAAAAAAAAAAAGTTTACACGAAGTCAAATTTGCTTGTTTTTTCTTTTGTTGCCTGTGCCTTTGGTGTCATATCCAAAACAAATCACTGCCAAATCCAGTGTTGTGAAGATTTTGCCCTGTTTTCTCCTAAGAGTTTTATAGTTTTAGGTCTTACATTTAAGTCTGATCCATTTTTAGTTAATTTTTGTATGTGGTGTTAGGTAAGGGTCCAGTTTCATTATTTTGCATGTGGATTTCTAATTTTCCCAGCACCATTTTTGAAAAGACTATCCTTTCTTCATTGAGTGGTCTTGGCAACTTTGATAAAAATCATTTGAACATATATGTGCTTTATTTATGGGCTCTCTATTCTATTTCATTAGTGTATTTATCTGTCTTTATGCCACTACCACACTCTTGATTACTGTAGCCTTGTAGTAAGATTTAAAGTCAGGAAGTATGAGTCACCCAGCTTTGTTTGTCTTTTCCAAAATTGTTTTGTCTATTCAGGATCCCTTGAGATTCCATACGAATTTTAGGATGGGTTTTTCTATTTCTGCAAAAGGGTGTCATTGGGATTTTGATAGCAGTTGCACTGAATTTTTAGATTGCTTTAGGTAGTATGCACATCTTAACAATATTAAGTCTTCCAATCCATGAATATGGGATATGTTTTCATTTATTTATATCTTCTTTAATTTTTTAAATCAGTGTTTTCATTGTACAAGTCTTTCACCTTCTTGTCTAATTACTAAGCATTTTACTCTTTTTAATGCTATGTAAATGGAATTGTTTTTGTAATTTCCTTTTCTGATTTTTTATTGTTAGTGTATAGAAATGCAACTGATATTTGTGTGTTAACTTGTATCCTGCTACTTTGCTGAATTTATTTATTAGTTCTAATAGTTTTTGTTTATGTATGGAATTTTTAGGGTTTTCTGCAGATAAGATCATATCATCTGTGAATAGAGATAATTTTACCTCTTCCCTTCCAATTTGGATGCCTTTTATTTCTCTTTCTTGCCTAATTATTTGGGCTAGAGCTTCCAGTGCTATGTTGAATGGAAGTGATAAAAGTGGGCATTCTTTCCTTGTTCCTGATATTAGAGGAAAAGCTCTCGGTCTTTTGCCATTTAGTATGACGTTTGCTGTGGATTTTAAGTATATTGCTTTTTATGTAGGAAAAGTTTCTTTCTCCTTTTAGTTTGTTGAGTGTTTTTATCATGAAAGGGGATTGAATTTTGTTAAATTCTTTTTCTGCATCAGATGATTATGTGTTATTTTCCCTTCATTCTGTTAATGTGGTGTATTACAGTGATAGATTTTCATTTGTTGAACCATCCTTACATTCCAGAACACACTCCACTTGATCATTGTGTATAATCTTTTTAATATGAGGCTGAATTTGGTTTTCTCTAGTATGTTGGTGAGGATTTTCATATCCATGTTCAGAAGAGATATTGGTCTGCAATTTTCTTGTATTGTCTTTGTCTGGCTTTGGCATCAGAGTAATGCTAGCCCTCATAGAATGAGTTAGAAAATGTTCCCTCCTTTTCAGTTTTTGGAAAAAGTTTGAAAAGAACTAGTATTAATTTTTTTAAAGTTTGATAGAATTCACCAGTGCAGCTATTTGGCTGAGGGCTTTTCTTTGTCAGGAGATTTTTGATTACTAATTCAGGTCCTTATTAATTATAGGTCTATTCGCATTTTCTATTTCCTCATGATTTAGTCTTGATAGGTTTTATATTCCTAAGAATTTGTCCATTTCATCAAGTTTATCCAATTTGTTGGCATATAGGTGTTCATAATACTCTCTTATAATTCTTTTCATTTCTGTAGAATCAATAAAAATGTACACTTTCAATTCTGATTTTAGTAATTTGAATCTTCTCTCTTCTTTTTCCCTTAGTCCATCTAGCTAAATGTTTGTCAATTGTACTGATCTTTTTGGAAATAAAACTTATGGTTTTGTTGATTTTCCCTATTTTTCTATTCTCTATTTTGTTTAACTCTGCTCTAGTTCTTATTATTTCCTTAATTATGATAGCTTTGGGTTTAGTTTGTTCTTCCTTACCTAGTCTTAAGTTGTAAAGGCAGATTGTTGATTTGAGATCTTGTTTTGTAATGTCATTTTTTCATATTTTTTATTGAGATCAATTCACATACAACATTATATTACTTTTGGGTATACAATGTAACAATTTGATATTTGTATATATTGTTAATTTTGCATTCTTCTACTTTACTGAATTTGTTCATTACTTATAATAGTTTTTTGTTGGACTTTAAAGTTTTCTATATATAGTATCGTGTCATCTGCAAATAGTGACAGTTTTAACTTTTTTCTTTCCAATTTGGATCCTTTTTTTTCTTTCTTTATCTCGTCTAATTGCTTCTAGCTGGAATTTCCAATACTGTGTTGAATAAAATTAGTGAGACTGGGCATCCTTGTCTTATTCCTAATCTTAGAGGAATAACATTCAGCTTTTCACCATTGAATATGATGTTAGCTGTGGGATTTTCATAGCGAGCCTTTATTATGTTGAGATATATTTCCTCAATATACACATTATTGAGAGTTTTTGTCATAAATGGATGTTGAATTTTATCAAATGCTTTTTCTGCATATATTGAGATAATCAATGATTTCTCTCCTTTTGTTAATGTGGTATATCACAATGATTGATTTGTGGATGTTGAGCCATTCTTGTATTCCAGGAATAAATCCCACTTGATCATGGTTTCTGATCCTTCTAATGTATTGTTGAAATCTGGTTGCTAATACTTTGTTGGGGATTTTTGCACCTATGTTTATCAGCATATTGGCCTATGATTTGTTTTTTCTCATGTTGTCCTTGTTTGGTTTTGATATCAGCATAATGCTGACCTTGTAAAATCAGTTTGAAGTGTCCCTTCTTACGTTTTTTGGAAGAGTTTGAGAAGGATTGTTCTTCTCCTTCTTTGAAAGTTTGGTAGAATTCATCAGTGAAGCCATTTGGTCCTGGACTTTTGTTTGTTGGGGAGTTTTTTATTTTCTTTTTAAAGATTTATTTATTTATTTTAGAGAGAGAGAGAGGAAGAGGAGGAGAGGGAGAGAAAGAGAATCTCAAGCAGACTCTGCGTTGAGTGTGAAGCCTACCTGGGGGCTCAGTCTCATGACCCTGAAATCATGACCTGAGCCAAAATTAAGAGTCAGATGCTTAACCAACTAACCCACCCAGGTGCCCCTAAAGATTTTGTTTTTAAGTAATCTCTATACCCAACTTGGGGCTTGAACTTACAACCCTGAGATCAAGAGATGCATGTTCTACTGACTGAGCTAGACAGGAGCCCCAAGGGAAATTTTTTTTTTCTTTCACAAACGTGACTTTATTTTATATATATATATATATATATATATTTTAAATTTTATTTTATTATGTTAATCACCATACATGACATCATTAGTTTTTCATGTAGTGTTCCATGATTCATTGCTTGTGTATAACACCCAGTGCTCCATTCAATACATGCAGTCTTTAATACCCATCACCAGTCTAACCTATCCCCCTACCCCCAACCCCAGAACCCTGCAGTTTGTTTCTCAGAGTCCATAGTCTCTCATGGTTCATCTCCCCCTCCGATTTCCCCCCCTTCATTTTTCCCTTCCTATTATCTTCTCTCTCTCTTTTTTTTTTTTTAACATATAATGTATTATTTGTTTCAGAGGTACAGGTCTCTGATTCATCAGTCTTACACAATTCACAGCGCTCACCATAGCACATACCCTCTCCAACGTCTATCACACAGCCACCCCATCCCTCCCAACCCCCACCACTCCAGCAACACTCAGTTTGTTTCCTGAGATTAAGAATTCCTCATATCAGTGAGGTCATATGATACATGTCTTTCTCTGATTGACTTACTTCACATAGCATAATACCCTCTAGTTCCAACCACGTCGTTGCAAATGGCAAGATTTCGTTTTTTTTTTTTGTTTTTTTGATGGCTGCATAATATTCCATTGTGTATATATATACCACATCTTCTTTATCCATTCATCTGTTGATGGACATCTTGACTTTTTCCATAGTTTGGCTATTGTGGACATTGCTGCTATAAGTGTTGGGGTGCATGTACCCCTTCGGCTCACTACATTTGTGTCGTTGGGGTTAATACCCAGTAGTGCAATTGCTGGGTTGTAGGCTAGCTCTGTTTTCAACTTTTTGAGGAACCTCCATACTGTTTTCCAGAGTGGCTGCACCAGCTTGCATTCCCACCAACAGTGTAGGAGGGTTCCCCTTTCTCCGCATCCCCGCCACATCTGTCGTTTCCTGACTTGTTAATTTTAGCCATTCTGACTGGTGTGAGGTGGTATCTCACTGAGGTTTTGATTTGGATTTCTCTGATGCCTAGTGATGTTGAGCACTTTTTCATGTATCTGTTGGCCATTTGGATGTCTTCTTTGGAAAAATGTCTGTTCATGTCTTCTGCCCATTTCTTGATTGGATTCTTTGTTCTTTGGGTGTTGAGTTTGATAAGCTCTTTATAGATTTGGGATACTAGCCCTTTATCTGATATGTCATTTGCAAATATCTTCTCCCATTCTGTCGATTGTCTTTGGTTTTGTTGACTGTTTCTTTTGCTGTGCAAAAGCTTTTTATCTTGATGAAATCCCAATAGCTCATTTTTGCCCTTGCTTCCCTTACCTTTTTATCTTGATGAAATCCCAATAGCTCATTTTTGCCCTTGCTTCCCTTGCCTTTGGTAATGTTTCTAGGAAGAAGTTGCTGTGGCTGAGGTTGAAGAGGTTGCTGCCTGTGTTCTCCTTTAGGATTTTGATGGATTCCTGCCTCACATTGAGGTCTATCATCCATTTTGAGTTTATTTTTGTGTGTGGTGTAAGGAAATGGTCCAGTTTCATTCTTCTGCATGTGGCCGTCCAATTTTCCCAACATCGTTTGTTGAAGAGACTGTCTTTTTTCCATTGGACATTCTTTCCTGCTTTGTCAAAGATTAGTTGACCATAGAGTTGAGAGTCCATTTCTGGGCTGTCTATTCTGTTCCATTGATCTATGTGTCTGTGTTTGTGCCAGTACCATACTGTCTTGATGATGACAGCTTTGTAATAGAGCTTGAAGTCCGGAATTGTGATGCCACCAGCTTTGCTTTTCTTTTTCAACATTCCTCTGGCTATTTGGGGTCTCTTCTGGTTCCATACAAATTTTAGGATTCTTTGTACCATTTCTTTGAAAAAAGTAGATGGTATTTTGATAGGGATTGCATTAAATGTGTAGATTGCTCTAGGTAGCACTGACATCTTCACAATATTTGTTCTTTCAATCCATGAGCATGGAACGTTTTTCCATTTCTTTGTGTCTTCCTCAATTTCTTTCATGAATATTTTATAGTTTTCTGAGTACAGATGCTTTGCCTCTTTGGTTAGATTTATTCCTAGGTATCTTATGGTTTTAGGTGCAATTGTAAATGGGATTGACTCCTTAATTTCTCTTTCTTCTGTCCCTCTTATTGGTGTATAGAAATGCCACTGAATTCTGTGCATTGATTTTATATCCTGCCACTTTACTGAATTCCTGTATGAGTTCTAGCAGTTTTGGGGTGGAGTCTTTTGGGTTTTCCACATAAAGTATCATATCATCTGCAAAGAGTGAAAGTTTGACATCTTCTTTGCTGATTCGGATGCCTTTTATTTCTTTTTGTTGTCTGACTGCTGTGGCTAGGACTTCTGGGACTATGTTGAATAGCAGTGGTGATTGTGGACATCCCTGCCATGTTCCAGACCTTAGGGGGAAAGCTCTCAGTTTTACCCCATTGAGAATGATATTTGCTATGCGTTTTTCGTAGATGGCTTTTATGATATTGAAGTATGTACCCTCTATCCCTACACTCTGAAGAGTTTTGATCAAGAAAGGATGCTGTACTTTGTCAAATGCTTTTTCTGCATCTATTGAGAGGATCATCTGGTTCTTGTTCTTTCTTTTATTAATGTATTGTATCACACTGATTGATTTGCGGATGTTGAACCAACCTTGCAGCTCAGGAATAAATCCCACTTGGTTGTGGTGAATAATTCTTTTAATGTACTGTTGGATCCTATTGGCTAGTATTTTGGTGAGAATTTTTGCATCCATGTTCATCAGGGATATTGGTTTGTAATTCTCCTTTTTGATGGGTCTTTGTCTGATTTGGGGATCAAGGTAATGCTGGCCTCATAAAATGCGTTTGGAAGTTTTCCTTCCATTTCTATTTTTTGGAACAGTTTCAGAATAGGTATTCATTCTTCTTTAAATGTTTGGTAGAAATCCCCTGGGCAGCCATCTGTCCCTGGGCTCTTGTTTGTTGGGAGATTTTTGATGACTGCTTCAATTTCCTTCGTGCTTATGGGTCTGTTCAGGGTTTCTATTTCTTCCTGGTTCAGTTTTGGCAGTTGATACATCTCTAGGAATGCATCCATTTCTTCCACGTTATCTAATTTGCTGACATATGGTTGCTCATAATATGTTCTTATAATTGTTTGTATTTCTTTGGTGCTGGTTGTGATCTCTCCTCTTTCATTCGTGATTTTTTTTATATGGGTCATTTCTCCTTTTTTTTGATAAGTCAGGCCAGGGGTTTATCAATCTTGTTAATTCTTTCAAAGAACCAGCTCCTGGTTTCGTTGATCTGTTCTACTGTTCTTTTGGTTCTGTTTCGTTGATTCCTGCTCTGATCTTTATTATTTCTCTTCTCCTGCTGGGTTTAGGCTTTATTTGCTGTTCTTTCTCCAGCTCCTTTAGGTGTAGGATTAGGTTGTGTACTTGAGACCTTTCTTGTTTCTTGAGAAAGGCTTGTATTGCTATATACTTTCCTCTTATGACTGCCTTTGCTGAATCCCAAAGATTTCGAACTGTTGAGTTTTCCTTTCCATTTGTTTCCATGAATATTTTTAATTCTTCTTTAATTTCCTGATTACCCATTCACTCTTTAGTACGATGCTTTTTTGCCTTCATGTATTTGAGTTCTTTCCAACTTTCCACTTGTGATTGAGTTCTAGTTTCAAAGCATTGTGATCCGAAAATATGCAGGGAATGATCCCAGTCTTTGAGTACCAGTTGAGATCTGATTTGTGACCTAGGATGTGATCTCTTCTGGAGAATGTTCCATGGGCACTAGAGAAGAATGTGTATTCTGTTGCTTTGGGATGGAATGTTCTGAATATATCTGTGAAGTCCGTTTGGTCCAGTGTGTCATTTAAAGTCTTTATTTCCTTGTTGATCTTTTGCTTAGATGATCTCTCCATTTCAGTGAGGGGGGTGTTAAAGTCCCCTACTATTATTGTATTGTTGTCAAAGTGTTTCTTTGCTTTTGTTATTAATTTGCTTATATAATTGGCTATTCCCATGTTAGGGGCATAGATATTTACAATTGTTAGATCTTCTTGTTGGATAGACCCTTTAAGTAGGATATAGTGTCCTTCCTCATCTCTTATTATAGTCTTTGGTTTAAAATCTAATTTGTCTGATATAAGGATTGCCACCCCAGCTTTCTTTTGGTGTCCATTAGCATGGTAATTGGTTTTCCACCCTGTCACTTTCAATCTGGATGTGTCTTTGGGTCTAAAATGAGTCTCTTGCAGACAGCATATCGATGGGTCTTGTTTTTTATCCAATCTGATAGCCTGTGTCTTTTGATTGGGGCATTTAGCCCATTTACATTCAGGGTAACTATTGAAAGATATGAATTTAGTGCCATTGTATTTCCTGTAAGGGGACTGTTACTGTATATTGTCTCTGTTCCTTTCAGTCTGTGTTACTTTTAGGCTCTCTCTTTGCTTAGAGGACCCCTTTCAATATTTCTTGTATGGCTGGTTTCGTGTTTGCAAATTCCTTTAGTGTTTGTTTGTCCTGGAAGCTTTTTATCTCTCCTTCAATTTTCAATGACAGCCTAGCTGGATAGAGTATTCTTGGCTGCATATTTTTCTCATTTAGTGCTCTGAATATATCCTGCCAGTCCTTTCTGGCCTGTCAGGTCTCTGTGGATAGGTCTGTTGCCAGTCTAATGTTTCTAGCATTGTAGGTTACAGACCTCTTGTCCCATGCTTCTTTCAGGATGGTCTCTTTGTCTCTGAGACTTGTAAATTTTACTATTAGATGTTGGGGTGTTGACCTATTTTTATTGATTTTGAGGGGGTTCTCTGTGCCTCCTGGATTTTGATGCCTGTTTCCTTCCCCAAATTAGGGAAGTTCTCTGCTATAATTTGCTCCACTATGCCTTCTGCCCCTCCCTCTCTTTCTTCTTCTTCTGGGATCCCAATTATTCTAATAGTGTTTCGTCTTATGGTATCACTTATCTCTCGAATTCTGCCCTTGTGATCCAATAGTTTTCTATCTCTTTTTCTCAACTTCTTTATTCTCCATCATTTGGTCTTGTATATCACTAATTCTCTCTTCTGCCTCATTTATCCTAGCAGCTAGAGCCTCCAATTTTGATTGCACCTCATTAATAGCCTTTTTGATTTCGACTTGGTTAGATTTTAGTTCTTTTATTTCTCCAGAAAGGGTTTCTCTAGTATCTTCCATGCTTTTTTCAAGCCCAGCTAGTATCTTTATAATTGTCATTCTGAACTCTAGTTCTGACATCTTACTAATGTCCGTATTGATTAGGTCCCTGGCAGATGGTATTGTCTCTTGTTCTTTTTTTTTGAGGTGAGTTTTCCTTCGTGTCATTTTGCCCAGAGAACAGATGAATGAGAAAACAAAATGCTAACAGGGTAACAACGACCCCAGAAAATTATACACTAAACAAATCAGAAGAGACCTTCCAGAAAGTGGTCGCTTTTCTGTTCAGAGAGTTGCTGCTATTCTTTTCTTCAATCTCCTGTTGAGTTCGTAGTTGTTCAGAATGGTTTGATACCTATCTAGCTGAATTCCTGGGACCAGATGAAATTTAGATCTACTCCTCCGCCATCTTGCTCCTCCCTCCCAGGGAAATTTTTGATTATTGGTTCCATCTCCTTAGGTCTTAAATCAGTCTGTTTAGATTTTCTATTTCTTCATGGTTTGGTCTTGGAAGTTTGTATTATGTACGAATTTTTCCATTTCTTCTAGGTTGTCCAGTTTGCTGGTGTATAACTGTTCATATTAGTTTTTTATGATACTTTGTATTTCTGTAGTATTAGTTGTAACAATTCGTCTTTCATTTCTGATTTGATTTGTTTATGTCCTCTCTCTTTTTCTCTTGGCGAATCTAACTAAAAGTTTGTTAATTTTGTTTATCTTTTAAAAACCAGCTGTTGGTTTTATTGGTCTTTTTTATTTTCTTTGTCATCTTTATTTCATTTATTTCTGCTCTGATTTTTGTTATTTCCTTACTTCTGCTAACTTTGGGCTTCATTGGTTCTTCTTTTTCTATTTCCTGAAGGTGTAAAGGTAGGTTTTTATTTGAGATTTTTGTTGTTGTTGTTTCTTGAGATAGGCATTTATCTCTATGAACTTTCCTCTTAGAACTGCTTTTGATGTATCCCATGACTGTTGGTATGTTTTATTTTTATTCTCATTGTCTGAAGGTATTTTTTGATTTCTGGTTTGGATTTGTCAACCTTTTGATTGTTCAGTAGCATGTTGTTTAATCTCTACCTATTTTTGATTTTTTTCCATTTTCTTTTTTTAATTGATTTCTAGTTTCATACCTTCATGGTCAGAAAAGATGTTGATATGATTTCTTCCATCTGAAGTGAGTCTCTTGTAGGCAGCATATAGATGTATCTTATTATTTTTTTTTTTAAATCTATTCAGCCACTCTGTGTCTTTTGATTGGAGAATTTAGTCCATTTACATTTAAAGTAATTTTTTATAGGTATGTACTTATTGCCATTTTGTTAATTGTTTTCTTCCTGTTCTGTATTTATTCTGTTTCTCTTTTCTTTTTTCTTTTCCTCTTGCTCACTTCTTTTGTAGTTTGATGACTTTCTTTAGTGGTATGCTTAGATTCCTTTCTCATTATCTTTCGTGTAACTACTATAGGTTTTTTCTTTGTGGTTACCATTTGGTTTACGTATAACAACTTATATTTATGACAGTTTATTTTAGTTGCTAACAGCTTAAGTTTGGACACATTCTAAAGCTCTACATTTTTACCCCTTCCCATGTTATGTTTTTGATATCACATCTTAGATAATTTTATCTTGTACATCCCTTAATTATTGTAGTTACAGTTAATTTTATCCCTTTTACCTTTAAACTTCATCCTGGCTTTGTAGGTGATTAATCCATTAACTTTACAATATATTTACCTTTACCAATGAGATTTATACTTTCATATGTTTTCTTGTTACTAATTAGCACCCTTTCTTGTCAGCCTGAGAAGTCCCTTTAGCATTTCTTATAGGACTGTTTATGAACTCCTTTAGCTTTTGCTTGTCTGGAAAACTTTCTCTGTCCTTCAAATCTGAATGATAACTTTGGTAGGTAGAAATATTCTTGGTTGGAAGTTTTTCTTTTCAGTACTTTGACTATAACATGCCACTTTATTCTGGCCTGCAAAGTTCCTGCTGAAAAAAAATTTTTTTTAAGATTTTATTTATTTATTTGACAGAGAGAGACACAGCAAGAGAGGGAACACAAGCCGGGGGAGTGGGAGAGGGAGAATCAGGCTTCCTTCTGAGCAGGGAGCCTGATGTGGGGTTCGATCCCAGGACCCTGGGATCATGACCTGAGCTGAAGGCAGACACTTAAGAACTGAGCCACCCAGGCGCCCCTCTGCTGAAAAATTTGCTGTTAGTTTTATAGGGGTTCCCTTCTACAGAACAAATTGTTTTTTTCTCTTGCTGCTTTTAAGATTCTTTCCTTGTTTTTAAGTTTTGACATTTAATTATAGCGTGTCTTGGTGTGGGTCTCTTTGGGTTCATCTTTTTTGGACCTTTCTGGGTTTCTGGATCTGGGTGTCTGTTTCCTTCCCCAACTTAGGGAAGTTTTTAGCCATTATTTCCTCAAATACATTTTCTTTCCTTTCTCTCTCTTTTCCTTTTGGGATTTCTATAATGTGAATGTTATTCCTCTTGATGTTGTGCTACAAGTCCCTTAAACTATCGTCACTGTTTTCATTCTTTTTTGTTTTTGCTGCTCTGATTGGGTGAGCTCCTCTGCCTTGTCTTTGAGTTCACTGATCCTTTCTTCTGCCTCATCCAATCTGCTGTTGAATCCCTCTAGTGTGTTTTACAGTTCATTTGTTGTATTCAGCTTTGTGACTTCTGTTTGATACTTTCTTATATTTTCCATCTCTTTGTTGAAGTTCCTACTATGTTCATCTGTTCTTCTTCTGAGTTTGGTGAGCATCTTTATGACCATATTTTGAACTCTTTAACAGGTAAATTACTTATCTCTGTTTTAAGTTTTTTTTTTCCTGACCTTTAATTTTTTTCTTTCATTTGGAATGTATTCCTCTGTTTCATTGTTTTGCTTGATTCTCTTTGGTTTCTATGTATTAGATGAAGCACCCATCTCTCTGAGTCTTGATGGGTTGGCCTTATGTAAGAGATGAAACTTACTGTTCAACCCTGCCCTAGATCTTGATTGTATTTCTAACCTCTTTGATTGTCTAGGCAGCTTATTTAATTTTTAATAGCTCCCAGTAATTGTGACTGTGCAAGGCCAGTCAGTATTCCAAAGTGGTAGATTTCTGTCAGCACCTCGGCTGATTGGAGGCCAAACCTGGCAGCAGCTTTTAAAGAATGAAAATATATTTAGTCCTCTGAGATCACAGTGTAAGCCCCACTGGACATCAGAGCCAGGCAATTTGGAGGTGTCCCCTGAACAGCAGTTGCAAAAATCAGAACTCCAGATGAGTTCATAAGCTTTTTTGTGGGAGATACTCGTAGCAAAGAGAGGCAAAGGGAAGCACAGTGATGGCATCCCCCAACCTATGGTCCCTTACAGTACTTTCATAACCCCGAATATGTGCCATCTGTGAAGCCTATCTCTATAGCTGAAGCTCTAGGATTATCAGGTAGGTGGTTTTTACAGAAAGGTTGAGATGTGTTTCAGTCTGCTGTCTGTGCAGTACCCTGGATTGGTAGCCTGCCACAACTCTTTCTCATTGTTGCAATTCCATGGGCCCCAGGGACACAAGCCTTCTTGGCCACCAGATCCAAGTGATCAAGGGGTACCATCTCCTGGGTGGCAACTTCAAAAATCAAGGCACCAGATGTAAAGACTGGTGCACCAGACCCCTGTAAGAGGTCTCTTTCAAGAGATGCTGGTGTTCTGTAATGTAGTAGAGGGAAAAGGCAGAATAGCACCTGCCCTCTGAGGTCTCAGGAAGGGCTTACAATCAGTTCTTAAATGTATGTTTAATTAGAAGCGTGCCCTCAGGTGGTAGCTATTATGATAAACTAATAAGGCCTCTTTTACATAAAGACTGAGCTTCTGGGTCTGTTGCTTTTTGCTCTGTCCTTAGGGTGATAGCTGTTCAAAAGTTCTTTTTCCATTCGCTACAATCCGGTGGGACCTGTGAGTGTAAGCCCTGCTGGGCACCAGAGCCAGGCAATGTAGATGTGTCTCCTGACAGCAGCCATAAACATCATGGCACCAGTTAAGGGTATAAGCTCCTCTCTGGAAGATACCAGTGAGTTAGAATAAGGCCAAGGAAGACTAAAAATATGGTGTGGGCCAGCTTACGTTCCCCGAGAGTACCTCTATAAGCCCCTGTAAGTGTGCCAAAGCAGAATTTCCCCCTTAGGCTGAAGCTTCTGCACAAGAAAATAGACCTTTTCCCAGAAAGATCCGGGGGTATTACGTTTCAGTCTGCTGTCTGTGCAATGCTTGGAACTGGTAGTCTGCCAAGAATTATCTCTGCAATTGTTATAGTCTCATGGGACCGAGGAACAGAGGTTCCCTCCCTGGTCTTTGGAGCCAATTAAGAGGTATCCCCTGGATGGAAGCCATAGATACTGGGTAACCAGACATAAAACCTAGAAAGTCAGACATTTGTAGACATTTGTAGAAGCTCCCCCCAGGAGATACCAGCACTCTAAGGTGTGACAGAGGGAGGGTGTGAGGGTGGTACCCACTGGCTGGAGTGAGGCGGAAGGGGAATACAAAGATGACAGCGCCCCAAAAAGTAAAAAGAAAAAGGTAAGAATAAATAAATAAATAAAAAGAAATAAAAGAAAAGGAAAAAAAGATGGCACCTGTTGGTTTTAGCAAGCTGCGAGCAAGAAGATGGCACCCACCAGCCTCTGTCCCTGGATAGTATCCCAGCAGGCCTCTGCGCCTCAGGCCAATGTTTTAAAATTAGCAAATGAGCCTTTCACATAAAGTCTGGGCAGTTTTCAAAGGGCTGCTTCTGTGTTGGGCCCTGGGGTGGCTGAATCTGTGGATGAGTCTTTCAAGAGCTATTTCTCAGTTCACCACAGCCCTACATTTCTCATGGGTGTGGGTTCCATTGGTCTTTAAAGGCAGTTGTTTTGGGGCTTGTCTCTCATATGCTGGTCTTATAAGTTGGGGTGCCTAATGTGGGGTATGAATCCGTCAGTCCTCAGGGAGAAGCTCTAGGTTTTGTGTTCCCTCCGGATTGTGAGCTGCTGCACTGTGAGTGGGGTTTCTGGTAAGATTGTGTCTCAGCTTTTCCTACCCTCTTTGATGTGGTTTCCTTCTTGTTTGTTTGATATAAAGGGGTTGCTTCACAAGCTTTTAGTTTAGTTTTTTTTTTTTTTTCCCCAGCAGAAACTGTTGCATATATAGCTGTAGATTCTATGTGTCCATGGGAAGAGGAACTTTCAGGATCTTCCTATATCACCATCTTGACCTGGAACTCTCTTAATCTCTGCATTTAAAGCTTTAAAATTCTCCCTTACACCATTTTCACTGCATCCCTTAAGTTTTGGTATATTATGTTTTCATTTTCAGTTTTCTGTAAGTATTTTCTAATTTCTCTTGTGATTTCTTCTTTAATCCAGTGGTTGTTTAATAGTGTGCTATTTAATTTCTAAAATTTGTGAATTTTCCAGTTTTACTTTTGTTCTTGATTTCTAAATTCATCCCACTATAGTCAGAGGAGATAATTTCTATGATATTTATCTTTTAAAATCTATTGAGACTTACTTTGTGGCCTAACATATGGGCTGTCCTAGAAAATGTCCCATGTGTACTTGAGAAGAATATGTATGCTGTTGTTGTTTGGTAGAGTTCTCTATAGTCTATTAGACCTAGTTGGCTTATTGTATTTTTAAGTCCTCTGTTTCTTAACTTATGTCTGGTTGTTATATCCATTTGTGAGATTGAGTTATTGACATCTCCAAATATTCTCATAGAGCTTTCTATTTCTTCCTTCAGTTCTGTCAGTTTTTGCTTTATATATTTTTTTGGTCTGTTATTAGGTATGTAAATGTTTATAAATGTTATAACTTCTTGCTATATTGAACATTTAACTAGTATATAATGTCCTTCTTTGTCTCTTGTAAACTTTTTTGATTTAAAGTCTATTTTGTCTGATATTAGTATGACTACCTCTATTCCCCTTTGGTTATTATTTCCATGCAATACCATTTTCCATCCTTTTACTTTCAATCTATTTGTGTCTTTAGATGTAAAGTGATAGCATATAGTTGTATTATGATTTTATCCATTCTGCCAATCTTTATCTTTTGACTAGAGAGTGTAATCCATTTCATTTGAAATAATTACTGATAAGGAGAGATATATGTCATTTTTCTATCTGGCTTCTATATGCCTCATATTTTTGTTCCTCATTTCTTGTGTTACTGTCTTCTTGTGTGGTTAGATGATTTTTTTGTGGTGAATTGTTTAAATTCCTTTTTCATTTCCTTTTGCGTATATTCTATAGCTATTTTCTTTGTGATTATTATGGGAATTACAATTAACATCCTAAAGTTATAACTTTAATAACTTTATAAATTGAATTTATACCAGCTTGACTTCAATAACGTACAAAACCTCTGTTCCTTTCTGGCTCTATCCCTACCCCTTTCGGTTGTTTATGTCACAAAATTATATCTTTATATATTGTGTGTCCCAAAACATAAACTAATAGTTCTTTTAAATGCATCGGTCTTTTAAATTATGTAGAAGACAACATGTGGAGTTACAAACCAAAGTTAACAATAATACAAGCTTTTAAAACTAGTAATTAAAAAAATATTTGTCTCTTAAATCATGTAGAAAACAAAAAGTAGAGTTACAAACCATTGTTATGATAATACTAGCTTTTATAATTGCCCACTTACTTACTTTTATTGAGATATTTATTTTTACATATGGCTTTGAGTTACTGTCTAGTGTCCTTTCATGTCACCCCACAAGACTTCCTTCAATATTTCTTGTAGGCCAGATCTATTGGTAATGGATTCCCTCAGCTTTTGTTTATCTGGGAATGTCTTAATGTCTCCCTCACTCTTGAAGGACAGTTTTTTTGGATATGGGATTCGTGGCTGACATTTTTTTTTTTTTCTTTTAGCAGTTTGATTTGGCCTCCAAAGTTTCTGATGAGAAATCTGGTGATAAACTCATTAAAGATCCCATATATGTGCTCACTCCGGGTCCCACAAGCTGTTTGCTGGCTGCTTTAGGAAGTGTGTACCTTCCATCGGGCTAGGGGTGTGGAATGGGTACCTGCTATTGTGCGAATAACTAAAATTAATTCCAGTTTAGTATTCAAGCCTTCCTTTGAAAGTTGCAACCTTCAATAGCCTCTAGAGTTCCTAAATAGTTATATTAGACAGATTCTGCCAGTATAAGTTTTGTCTAGTTGGGGAAACAGATTCCTGGTATTTCCTATCTAACCATCTTCTCAGAATACTGTCCCATTTAGTTCTCTTTTATAGCTTTTTATTTTATCTCCAAGATTTGTTTTCTTTTTTCCATTGTGAGCATATTTCTTTTTTTTTTAAGATTTTATTTATTTATTTGAGAGAGGGAGAATGAGAGAGGGAATGAGAGAGAGAGAGCACATGAGAGGGAGAGGATCAGAGGGAGAAGCAGACTCCCTGCCAAGCAGGGAGCCTGATGCGGGACTCGATCCAGGGACTCCAGGATCATGACCTGAGCCGAAGGCAGTCGCTTAACCAACTGAGCCACCCAGGTGCCCTGTGATCATATTTCTATTAAGTATAATTATAACAGCTATTTTAAAATCCTTTCTGATAATTTCAAGACCTGGTTCTTTTTTGGGTTGGGTCTCAGATGATTTTGTTTGTTCATTTTTGGATTCCTGATTCTTTATGAGTCAATTAATTTTTAATTATGCCCTGAGCATCATGAATTTCATGTTGTGGAATCTCTGGATTTTGTTATATTTCTTAGAGGTGTGTGGATGACTTGTTTTAGCAGGTAATTAATTTGGTTGGAATCAAGTTGCAAACTCTGCCTCTTGACTGGCAGTTTAAATCTCAGTTATTTTGTGTTTAGCCATACTTCTTTGAGTTTTTCCAGTGTATATGTAGTTCAGGGGGTCAGCAAAACATATGGGCAAGTATATGAGCAGAATCTGTGGCTCATATCTCTGGCTTTCTTATTTCCTTGATTTCACCTTCACTTTTAAATATCTGTGGTTTCCCTGAACTTTTCTCTAATCTCCTAGTGTAAAAAGACTATAGATTTTCTCTTGAAATTTTAGCCACTTTTACAGTGCCATCTCCAGTCTGCCCTCAGGATAAAAGCCACAATAAATGAAAATTTACTCCTTTCTGGGCCCTTCTGGTTCTGTAGAAACTTAGCCATTCTGGAAGCCTTATTTTATCATATGATCTAAAATTTTGTGGACTTTAAAAATATTTTAATATCATAGTTCAGAGTTTTATAATATCATTTCATTTTATATTCAAATGCTGAATATTTAGTAATGATTAAATCTTTCCAAAGACTCCTTCAAACACTTTCCAAAACTGGATTTTTCCAAATTATATTCAGATACTAATAGAGTGATTTTAAAACTACCAAAATAGAATGTTTTTCACTTTGGGCATTTAAATTAACTAACTGTATGATTAACCTCTATTAAGATGCTAAATATTACAAAGCAAACTAAAAGTTTATGAAGCAGGTATATCAGTATTCAGAAGACTTCAATGGGAATTTTGTCTCTGTAAAGACCAAAGATTTGTGATCAATGTTGGTGGTGACCTTAGAAGAAAAACCAAGGGAATAAATTATTGTATCAAAATTACCTTTATAGGCAATGTTTTTGCTGTCTTAGGGCAATCTATGCTTCCCTTTCTTTTTATAATTGTATCAGTTTCTCATTGTTAAAGAATTCCTCATCCCAAGCTACTCTATTATTTCTGGAATTTGTAGAAAGGTCAGTGAGTCTCAGGAGTTGTGATTACTTTTTCTAGCTGACATTTATTGATCTCATTACCTTCATGCTCATATTTCAAAAACTTTTTTTCATTCTGTTACCATTTCAAAGATGACAGAAATGCTGCGGTGCTCACTGTATTAGAACTGTGTGTAATTAAAATTTGTACTCTGTGTTTCATCACAGTCTTACTGTTAGAACCACAGTATGTATTGTTTATAAAGTAGATTGTTATAATTAGAACACATCATGTGCATAAAGTCAAGTCTGAATATATATTCTAACATATATTTTACTTATTTTCATAGAAATGAATACTGTAAAATCTTTGGGCATAAACCTTTTGCTTGTACTGAATGGTTCACTTGACTCTCTCGATTGCCAGTGCTTAGTTTTAAATGACTGCTTTCAAAAAAGTTTGCGTTTTTGCATAAGCAGTTAGTTCTTATAAAAATCCTAAAGACAAAGATAATAAAGAGATGTATTCATGAATAAAGGTGATTAAATAAAATTAGACATAAGCAGAGTATAAATCTCCTCACTAAGATTGAATCATAATTAATCAGATTCATCAAAGAAATATATATATCTGTTTCCAAATATTTAACTCCACAGTTCTAGGCCAATTTTATTTGTCTACATTAAAAAAAAAAAACTTTAGGAGGATAGTGGAAATTATTTTGTATTGTTCTGTTTGTGTGGGGATAGGTGCAGGGATAGTCTTCTCTTGTCTTTTGTCTGCTTAAGCCACAATTGTACTTAGGAAACTTTCATTCCTATTTGCCAAGAGTATATTTAACAAGAAGTATTTAAGGATTCTACGAGAATCAAAAATAGACCCAGGCATTCAGCTGTCATAATGAATCAGAAATCTAATCTATGAACCATTTCCAGAGGTTATGTTTTAGATTGATTAATTTACAAAGGGCCCTAATTTACAGAAACTAATAAATTATAGTTGATTGTTATGACCAAAATCACTATTCGATAAGTCTGCCAGTTTATGTATATGATTTTAGTCCTTTTTGCCACAGATTTGACTCCTTTTATTTCATTCCTCAGGGTTACAAATTTCTTTATTCTTCCTCCTAACATGAGGGATAAGGTCCAGAGAAGCATGATCTGTCTCTCACTGTCATTCCTGGGTTAGAAAGACCTGCTGAAACCTTAATTTATTTTTTTCTTTCTTTTTTTTTATTATTATGTTATGTTAATCACCATACATTACATCATTAGTTTTTGATGTAGTGTTCCATGATTCATTGTTGTGTATAACACCCAGTGCTCCATGCAGAACATCCCCTCCTTAATACCCATCACCAGGCTAACCCATCCTCCCACCCCCCTCCCCTCTAGAACCCTCATTTTGTTTTTCAGAGTCCATAGTCTCTCATGGTTCGTCTCCCCCTCTAATTTCCCCCACTTCATTCTTCCCCTCCTGCTATCTTCTTCCTTTTTTTTTTTTTTTTTTTTTTTAAACATATAATGTATTATTTGGTTCAGAGGTACAGGTCTGTGATTCAACAGTCTTACACAATTCACAGCACTCACCATAGCACATACCTTCCCCAATGTCTATCACCCAGCCACTGCATCCCTCCCACCCCCCACCACTCCAGCAACCCTCAGACACATGAAAAAGTGCTCAGTATCTCTTGGCATGAGGGAAATCCAAATCAAAACTTCAATGAGATATCAGCTCACACCAGTAAGAATGGCTAAAATTAACAAGTCAGGAAACGACAGAAGTTGGCAGAGATGTGGAGGAAGGGGAACCCTCCTACACTGTTGGTGGGAATGCAAGCTGGTGCAGCCACTCTGGAAAACAGTATGGAGTTTCCTCAAAAAGTTGAAAATAGAGCTACCCTATGACCCAGCAATTGCACTCCTGGGTATTTACCCCAAAGATACAAATGTAGGGATCTGAAGGGGTACATGCACCCCAATGTTTATAGCAGCAATGTCCACAATAGCCAAACTGTGGAAAGAATCAAGATGTCCATCGACAGATGAATGGATAAAGAAGAGGTGGTATATATATACAATGGAATATTATGCAGCCATCAAAAGGAATGAACTCTTGCCATTTGCAACGACGTGGATGGAACTGGAGGGTATTATGCTGAGCAAAATAAGTCAATCAGAGAAAGACATGTATCATATGACCTCACTGATATGAGGAATTCTTAATCTCAGGAAACAAACTGAAACCCTTAATTTAAAATTTTATCCATGTTTTGAAATTTGCAATATCTTGCTTTAATCTGTTTTAATGACATCCATCTCTTCAGCTATTGGTGAGAGACTAGAGTTCTTGTTATTGCAGGAAACTTTCTCTATGGATATTGTTATGGCTAAAGGTGATTATTTGAAATTAAATCAATACATTTACTGAATAGTACCATAGGTTAGATACCATGTTATCTGTAGTGGAAGATATGAGGAAGGTACTGGTACTAAGTACTGAGTTAGTCAGTTATAAATAGTATTTTGTTTATTCCCACCAATCCTGAAAGTGGTATTAATCCTATTTTATTGCTGATGAAACAGGCTCTTGATTAGAAAGTAGTACAGAAAATTATTACATACCAGGAATGGCCGAATCCAAAATCCCTTGCTCTATGGTAATGCCTTCAAACTTTTTTGCTCTATTCTCTTTACTGAACTGTGAAAAATATGCTTCTCATCATGCATGTTTAAACTGATGGATAATTTTTTTTGAAAGCTAAAATTTTTAATCAAAATTTTAAATAGTCAGTAATTTGATATACTGCAAATATTTTCATTGAACAATTAATAGCCAGATAACTCTCTTAAAAATGTCCAATTGAACCTAAATAACACAGTGATTTGATGATCACAATCATGTATTTTTTAAAAAGTACTTAGACATTCTTGTTATGTTTAGGAATTTTACATAATACATTTTTTATCCTAGATCTCTGAGTTTTATTATACAACTTTCATAAAATTTTATCCTAATGTAATATTTTTTATATTTGATATCTTTTATTGATCACCCTATTATAGTTCTCTACAACAAATATGTGTATATAATTCAAATTAATTTTTTAAATTTCCTATAAAAAGGCTCTAAGTACTAAGGCATGTCTTCATAATTAATTTGTCAATGAAGTTTTTATTCTTATGTGATCAGAACAATATAAACATGTTAAGAGGCTGATAAATAATTATTAAATATGGCAAAATTGATCAGTCTTACATTTTTAAATGAGAGAGTAAACTTTTAATCTATCTCTGGATGAATAATAAGAATTGTTAGAGAATCAGAGTTCAGTCAAGTCTGTTGGCTTCTGTTTTTATGAATGTAAAATCCTTTCCACATTTTTAACTGCATGGGAGTGGGAGTATTAATATTATTCAATTTCCCTGAAGTTTTTATAGAAATATGCCAAAAGTCACAAAAATTATTTTTAGTAATATAGTTATTGATTTTATTGGGTATTCCATCAATTTTGTTGAAAACAAAGAATTTAAATCCAACTGACTTGCAAAACAAGGGGTTAAAACAGTCACTAAAGTCCTTCACTTTGTCAACATCCACACCAGTGTTTCACTCAAACTGACTCTTCTCCTGATGCCTGGGATACTTTTACTGGGTAGGGACACACTGCATAGCAAGTTTCTAGATAATGAGAGAGAATAATTTCCTGTGTGAAGTAGGACAAAGGGTTATGAAAGGGGAGTTGGCAGTGAAGAATCAGCAAAATCTATTCTTTCTCAGTTAAGTATTAGAAAAGAAGCCACACAGAAGTTAAGGGTCTAAAAAGCAGCATTGTCCTTTGGAAACTTTAACCCTTTGGAAAGTCTTTGTGTACCTTCTGGTGTATTTTTACCCAACCTAGTGTGGAGATCACAGCTCCATGCCACACTGTGGACTTTGCAGTCCAGTTAAAACGAGTTAACAGGTGAGGTATTTAATTTCAGGACAAGAATACATATTTTAATAAAAGTAGGTTAAGTCCAAAATAAACCAAATGTCACAATACCATTTCATATTAATAGTAATCACACTGTATATATTTTTCATTCAATATTTTGTCAGTAATGTTCATCCAAACACTGACATAGCTGTATGATAGCCAGGATAAAGTATACAATTAAGTCAAAGAAATGTAAGGTTCTGAATATAGTTTAAACACTCAAGTTTTTCAATATATTTTAACCAGATACGGGGAAAAGAGCAAGAAGTTGGTGTCCCTTCAGGCTCTCACCCCAAGGTTGCCCTTAAACAAAGGCCATAACTGAAATTAAGCAAAAATTATCAGCAGTAATTCTTATCCATGCTGCTTCTCATCTGTTCTTGCTGCCACCAACCTCCGTGATCCCTTATCTTGCTGCCGCCAACCTCCATGATCCCTTAAGCACACAAACTCTGTGAACCTTGTCTGAGCTTGACAAAGATGTATTGAAAACTCTCACAAACATCTTTCTGTCAAATTCACCTTGTACTTCTCATGTTTCATTTTGGTATTTTATGTAGCAAACACGTTGAATTATATGGCTGTTATAGCTATTATGGGAGATTATAACCCTTTGGTCAATATAAATAATCCTATTGCGTCTGCAATTTTTTTTCAATCTACTCTGTTAATGTTGGCACTTTTATTTTTTTATTATTTCTTTAATTTGGGAAACTTATTTTTTTTATATTTTTAACATTTCTATAGCATTTTGTTTTAGATTTATTTCTTCAAGGCAAAATATATTTAATTTTTTTCTTTTCTTTTTTTAATTTAAATTCAATTAGCCAACATATTAGTTTCAGATGTAGTGTTCAATAATTCATCAGTTGTATAGAACACCCAACACTCATCACATCAGGTGCCCTCTTTATTTCTTTAAACTGAATCAGAGAAATTAGTTTATTTTTCTGACTGAATTTGAATGAATTATATGATGCCTGTTGTCTTAGTTTTCTATTTCAATATGGCAAACATAATGACTTCAAATAATACCAATATATAATCTTATAATTCTGTAGGTCATAAATCCAAGCACAGAGAGCCTAGGTTCTCAGCTGACTGTGTTTTCATCTGAAGCTCAGAATCCGCCTCCAAGATGTTTCAAGTTGTTGGCAGAATTCAGTTCCTTGATAGAAACCCACTGGAAGGTCACTCTCATACTCTCAGGCTCATGCCTTGCAGCCCTCTCCATCTTCAAAGCCACAATGGAAAAATTCCTGCACATCAAGTTTGTGTTCCAGAATTTGAATCTCTTTTCCAGCAAGAGGGCTCACCTGACTTATGCTCACTTATGCTCAGGTCCATTGAGAATCATCTCTCTTCCTTAAGGTCAATTGTGCAAAGTAGTGTTACCCAGTCATGGGAGTGACTATCCCATTGTATTTACAAAGCCTGCCTACCCTGAATAGAGAGGGTTCTGCAGAAGTGTACACCCAGGGGCAGGAATCTTGGCACTGTATTAGAATTGTGCCTACCATACTTGTTTTTACTTTTGTAATCTTATATTACAACTTATTTGGGCTTTTTAACTTTTTTTTCCTAAAGAATTTTTAAAAGAGTTTTTTGCAGTTAGGGATTTGCAGCAAACTTGAGAGGAAGGTACAGCGACTTCTCATAAAACCCCTGCCGCCACACATGCATGGCCCCCCTTATTACAATATCACTCCTCGGGGTGGTACTTTTTGTTTGTTGGTTTTACCAAGGATGAACCTAAGGAATTTTACTTTGTAAAGAAACCTGAAATTATGGAAATAGTTTGGAAAATGGCTAAGAGTGTGGTGGTGAAGGGCATAGTTCTGAAGGCACCACTTAGGTGGAAATCACAGCTCCTGTTCTATGTGATTTGGGGCAAGTTACTTCTCTCTGCATGTGTCTCATCTGTAAAATGGAAATAATATTACCTATTCCCCAGGGCAGTTTTAATGATTAAGTGATTTAATATGCATAAGGAACACGATGTCCAGGAGAATAGCATTCAGTAAGTGTTAGCTATTAGTATTTCTCTTTCACTGTTACATAAAAGATATTTCTTCTGTTTTAAATTTTCTTGATTTCGATCATACATTGAAACTATGTTTCTCCAATCATATGTAACCTCTGATTCCATACAATATCTAATGATGGATTTAGCAAGCATTTACTATTATGCGTGGTCTAGTCTTTATTAATATTCTATTTTATATCCGACCCCTATGATAAATTAACAGAAAATTGAAGAAAGTGAGGAAGTCTGCATTGAAGAAAGTGAGGAAGTCTGCATTGTTGATCTACATGGAAAGGAGATTCACAAGCAAGGGAACACAGGCTCTTAGGATGAGTGAGGGCCAGATATGTTCTAGAAAATAGAAGCGAACAAGGTGGAGAATGGTAAGAGACTAGAAGCGAACAAGGTGGAGAATGGTAAGAGATGAGATCAGAGAGAGATCTTGTTGGACTAGATCACACAATGCCTTGTAAACCATGGCAAGGACTTTGGCTTTTACTCCAAGGGAGCTGGAAAGCCAAGGGATATTCTTAAGGAGAGACATGTCATGATCTGTCTATGGCTACTGTGTGAAGAACAGACTGCCTGGAAACAAAGGTGGAAGGAGAGAGTCCATATAGTTGAAGTGAATGACAAGAGTGGTTTCAACTAGAGTTGTAGCCATGGTGATAATTAGAATTACATTATCCAGAATTATTAGATATGGATATATTTTGAAGAAAAAGTTGAGACTCTTTGTTGTTGGTTATATGTAGTTATAAAGAAAAGAGAAAACTCAATTTTGCCTTCAGTGTTTTGATTAGAGCACCTGGGAACAATGGAATTGTCATTTTCAGTGATGTGGAACCATAAGAGGGAAAGATACAGGGAAGGTCAAAACTCAGTTTTAAAATATATCAAAGATGCCTCTTAGTTTAAATGTGGCTGGAGATGTTAAATAAGCAGCTTGAATATATTAATTTAGAGTTTAGGAGTGTGGTTTGGCTTTGAGATATAAGTGAGGAATCTTTCAGGAGGTTAAGAGTATTTGAAGTCATGAGTTTGTATGAAAACATTTAGGGGTTGGAGGTAGATCAACATGCCAAGATTACAAGGGCAGAGCCCTGGGCATGGTAACATTGCATACAGTGATACAAGAGGGAGAGAAAGAATGACTGCAGAAGTTATTTCTTTGAGTAGACAACAGTAGATGGCCTCCAGTGAATGAGTGCAACACCTGAGTTTAGATAAGAGCATGGACAGTTCACTCATTCTAACAAGGGAGAAGGCAGAGTATACTATCTGGGTGTAAGAGTTTTGCCTGAGTTGGTATAATATGGACAGAGAACTTTTTTTCTGGTATAAAATATTATCTTTTTATGCATAATAATTAGGAAAATAATAGGCCCCTATTTTTTGACAGGGACAGGGAGGAAATAGAAAAGAGAGATAAAGCTTCCTCTTTAAGTGGAGAGGGATGGGCCGTGGCTAGAAGCTAAGGGGGAGGGCCACAAGGAAGAAACCAGGATGGGGGTGTACCACTGCCAAAAAGTAGGAAGGCTGAGTGCACATATCTTGTTTAGGTAGTACTTTAAAACTTAAAAACAGCTCAACATTCTCCCCCTAAAAGTCAAGCGTCTAAAAGGGTTTCAAGATCATCATATATTTGTTTAAGGTTGTCATTTCATAACAAACAGACAGTAAACTATACACCTATGAAATTAGATTAGAAATTTTATATTTTATTATTAAATATTATGGATGATCATGTATGAATCTACCCCGTCCTCATTCGTAAGTCAAAGAAAAGAAGTATGGCTTCCTGAAGAGGACATATGTCTTTGGAAATATCATACCCATATTAGAGTGGAATTATTAACACTACACGCCAAACAAAAATATCGATGACTATTTCTTATTGATAAGAATACAAATAATTTATTGAGAAGCCTGTGAAAGATTTTAAGTGTAACAAGACAGAAATGTCCAAACACATTTAACTAATGAGGCTAAATAATCAATCTTAACAAGACTAATCCAAGTTAACAAGCTGTGCAGTTTTAACATATTCTGCTTGAATATATTAAACTTTATTTATGCGTTGGTAAGACTGTCTTTGTGGACATTCCCTTTAACTGAACCCAAATTACACAGCATTATATACTGAAGAGCATTTTCAGAGGAAAAAATTTTAAAAAATGCTTGATAATTTATGAAAAGAAATACAATTTGAAATAAAATGAGATCACATTTGAATTAAAAATTGGCAAAAATTACAAACACTGATTTTATTTTGTATTGGAGAGAGTATGGATTTATTCATAGTACTCAATTATTCTTGGATAGAGTTTAAATTGACACAATTTTTGAAGAGCAATGTGACAATATATGTTAGAATTTTAAATGTGTCATGAACTTACTTGCTAGGAATTTACTCAAACAAAACTCTCTCACAAGTGTGCAAAGATGGGTGTTCAAATATATGCAGTGAAGCATTATTTGTACCAGGGAACATTGGAAATAGCTTAAATATGTATCAATATAGGCTTTATTAAGTTATGATGCATCCTATTACCTCGAGACAACAGTTAAAGAACATTTATTAATTCAGAAAGAAGTCCAACATATGCAGTTGTATTTTCCATTTAAGATACAGAAGAACATTGGGTATGCTGGCGCAGACTGCCTTGAGAGCGGGCAACATGGGCAGTAAAAATGATAGGGAATTTTCAGTGCAAGAGTAAAATCAACTAAGAAACTCTGACCTATAGGGAACAAACAAAGGGTTGCTGGAGGGGAGGTGGGTGAGGGGATGGGGTAACTGGGTGATGAACATTAAGGAGGGCATGTGATGTAATGAGCACTCGGTATTATATGCAAATGATGAATCACTGACCTCTACCTCTGAAACTAATAATATGGTATATGCTAATTAATTGAATTTAAATAAAATAAATTAAAAAAATAAAATCAACTGAAAGTCAGTCTGCTTTTTATTATTACCATGAGCTGGCAGTTTAAACAGTATCAGTCAAAAAATACGCTTCCCCTTCGAGGAAGGTTAGTCCCTTTGTACACTATGACCCCTGCCGTTGATGAACTACTGCAGAAGGTGAGAGGAATGAAACGTAAGAAGGGGGAGGGCAGGAAGAGGAAGAGAGAATATGAACAAGTAGTAAATTTGGGAGTGGCTGCATGTGTTTCAAATGTGGAATCTTAATGTAAGGTTTTGCTCTATTTTGAAGAGTCTTATATGCCATATTATGGGTTTGGCAAACAGTGATCTATGGGCCAAATCTGGACTGTTGATTGCCTTTGTAAATAAAGTTTTATTGGAAACATGGCTACAGTCAATCTTTTATGCATGGCTGTGGCTGTTTTCACCCGACAAGGACAGAATTGAGTAGTTGCAACAGAAGCTGTAAGACGCAAAATCCTAAAATATTAACTATCTAATCATTTATAGAAAAAGTTTATGGGCTTCCGCTATCTGCTATAAGCAATGGAATATTTTAATTATATTTGAGAACAACTATTTCCTATTGGGTTGAATTACCTTACTCAATTGTTGAATTATACATTAATGGCTATTTTGGCCATTAGCATTTTCTATCATATTTAATGAAAGTCATTGATTAATTCCAAGAGTCGTATTTTAGCATTTTTGAGTGACTTAAAAGCAATCTGTGGGAAAGTTAGCAGCCTTTCAACTAAACAATTGAAACTTTTCTATTCAGTAAGTTGTCCTTGTTTACAAAGCCATGTTTGAGTGCTTGGGGCTTTCATCTCCTGATTCTTTAGAAGTAATATAAAATGTAAAAGTAAAATAAAAAGTAATTTACTGCTGCCCCTTTCCATAAATATACATAAAATTCATGGTGACCAGGGTGCTTACTAGTTTTGGAGAGTGTGTCTTACCTGTCCCTGCAATACAGTGCTCATTAAGTTCTAGAAACAGAACTCCCATGTTTACTCAAAAAATACATGACTAATTTAAATTACAGGATCTTCCTGAAATCCCAAGTGATTTACAGAAGACCACATTTGTAACACATAGTTTAGATTGTGCAGTTGCTTTAAAAGTCTATTATTTTTTATGAACTGCTCCCCTTCCCACCTCAATGTTTCAAAGGTATCTCACAACGTATTTCTTAACAGAAAGTCTGTCAGAAAGAGGCATTTTGTAAACTTTAATTACTTTAATTGGGTATTTTCTTCTGATCTCACATTGAAGTGTTTGTTGAATAGACCGATAGGAAACCAAAGCTCCCTGAATACAAAGAAAAGGAGATTGTCGTTGCGTGGTAGCATCATCTTCGCAGAGAAGACCAAGCCTCTGGAGTTTTACCAAACCTGCCTCAGAGTTAGGCTTGTTGAATCCCGATCCACTTTGTTCATTAGCGATGCATTTTATTATTTGATTTTAAAAATGGTACATTACAGAACTGGTCATTTTTTTTTTCCCTTTAAAATGATCGTCTTCCTCTAATTCGTTTATTTTACCCCTAACAATTAAGCATTTAGCATGCACGAGGCTCATTTCTAACCACAGAGGAATAGTAAACTAGACTAAATCTTTGTCTCCAGCGAAGCTCATGTTCTACATTCAAATGTAGATGTTCTTGTTAGTTTTCTCCCTGCCTCCCTTCCTTCCTCCCCTGTTCATATCTTCAAATATTACAATGTCTAAGCTAACCCTTTTACTAGGGGATTCTAGGAAAATGGCAGCCTGAATGTTTTTCAATTCTCCACCTCTCAATTGTTTCTTTGTTTTTTCTTTTTTTAAAGATTTGATTTATTTGACAGAGAGAGAGACAGTGAGAGAGGGAACACAAGCAGGGGGAGTGGGAGAGGGAGAGGGAGAAGCATGCTTCCCACTGAGCAGGGAGCCCAATGCGGGGCTTGATCCCAGGACACTGGGATCATGACCTGAGCCAAAGGCAGATGCTTAACAACTGAGCCACCCAGGCACCCCTCAATTGTTTCTTTGTTGAAGGAGACAGCAAGGATGCTCTGCCACTGGGAGGGGCTCAGCCTTATAGACCAGCGAATTAATTCCCCAGAGGGAAGATAAAGCCTACCTACCTGTGCAGAGTCCTGGGAGAGTTGGCTGTGTCTTGCTGACCTTTAGGACTTGCAGAAAACTTGAACGTGAGAGAGAACTGCCTCTTAAGCTTAAGAACATCTGGACAGATGCTCAGTAGTTGATATCTGTCTGTAGTTTTGTTGTACACACCTTTTTAGTATTGTTTCAAAATTAAATACCCCAGTAGAAGATGTATGGAGAAAAAAGAAATAAGAATAGCAACACCATGGGATAAGGTAGATAGTCTTATGAAGCAGCAAGCACGTATGTATAAAATATAGCTTCAAAGAGTACATGTAAAGAAATAAACTAGCACATGCAAGGTGGTGTTGAGAGGAGCTATCTGTAATCAGGCATATATATGATTTGAGAAGGCACACTGGAAAAAAACTGAATGTGAATGAGATTTAGAGAGATTGGTTTAATGAGGAGTTGTGTTTAGCTGAACAGACCTTAAAAAGATAATAATTTTAATGGAGCTATACTAAATTTCATGAAAAAAGTTTGTTTTATACACGTATCTCAAACTTGGACAAAATTGTGGTGTCAGCATTTACCAGAAATTTTCCTTCTTTTGACTCAAAATTAAAATAATTTCAACATATTTTCTTCATTTAAAATTTTTGATTCAAATTATGTTCTTCATACTTTTTATAATACAAATCCACGGGAACAGATTTAACTCTTATAAACCACATATGCATATATGTAATGATGATTTCACATAGAATCTAAACAAATTATAATTTTCTTGTACACTCACAAAACAAGGAGAATTGATCATTGTCTTGGAAATGTCCACCAAATAATAGAATTTACTCTGGGGACTTTAGAAATAGGTCAATCTAATGAAAAAGAAAAGACACATTGAAATGCAGAACATGTTCTTCTTGAAAAGATTGATGTATTAAATATTTATGCAAACACATTAAATTGGCAAGTGTATGAAAACATTATTACATATTTATCACCTTCACATCTCATCATTTTGAAAAGAACTTCTTTCCTATAAAACTAAAATGGATGACTGTAAGTTTTCCAAAGTCACTTTTTTCAAACTTCATAATGTGGAATAGTTTGTTTTTCAGAGTTTATATTAATTCTCATAAATAACAAAATTAATGCTGAAACTAGAAAAGACTAATAATTTATTCAAGATAGGAGCAGTCAAGTTCTGTTTCATCATTAGCCTTTCTCCACAAACCTGAGCTGGAGCCTCCTAATATGAAAGATGCTCCCTAAGAGTGAATATTCACTGTGAGAAATAAATGAGCTCTTTTAGGTCACACAGTCATTTAGCCAGCAACTGGTTCTGTGGCAAAAGCCAAATGTCATAAGGGAATTAATGCATTTCTAAAGTACCTAACTTCTCCTAGAGGGTAATAAATCCTGATGGAGTCCAAAATTTTATGGTCTTTGGAAAGTGTTATTTAAATTAAAATTTAAATTGACTACACTTCTCATTAAAAGCCAGAAAGTTGAAATGATTTTATATAGGCTCTAAAAATATTCCTGTTTAATATAAACTGCCTTATTATGATGATATGGTGTTCTGTATTCAAAGCTCTCTTTCTGCCTCTTCACTCCTACTTTTTATTCCTGCTGAGCTCCTTTCTCTGTCTCTTATGACCTTTCCTTACCTCATTGTTGTTTTGATTTTTACAACACTTCTATTTACTATTTCACTCCTGAATCGTACTACCTTTTCATCTCTCCACCCATCTCCAGAAGCTTCTGTTACTTTTCTGTTCTCTTCTGCTTGCCTCTCTTTCCTTTGTCATCTTTTCCTCCCCTCTTTGATGTTTCAAAGACCAGCATTTTAATTCATTACTCTTCCTCGTGTGGAGTCCTCACGATCTCTCTGTGCTTTGATTGTTTGTTCACGGTATCAGTCCTGCAGTGGGGTACCACATCGTTGGTGTTGACTCTATTGAACTGAACTTGACTCTTCCTACCATACACCATAGTAAGAAAAATCCCAAACATAACATGGGAAGAGATGGAGGGGGAAGAGAGGGAAAGAGAAGGTCAGAGCTGGGGCCGCAAGTGGTTGGTTTTGAAAGAAACTTGGAATTTAACTCTGGCTGAAATTGACCTTGACCTCGCCTTCTGTGTGTGGCTGTTCTGTACTCCTGCTGCCCTGAGCAGTTCTGCGGTCATGTCTACTTGACTGTCTAAATACACTCCCTGGATCCGGTGCCTTGCTATGGAAGGTCCCCTGCCTCCTCCAGGGCCCTGCAGGTTGTCGGGTTTTTGTTTCCGGCTCACTACTCATTACTGTCCCTATGCTGCTGCTGAATTCTGGGGTCCTTCTTTGTTTCTCCCCTTCCCTGTCCTGCTCCCTCCCCGCCCTACTTCTCTGTGGCACACGAGACAAACCCTGCTCAGTCCCCATAGCACCATTCTTTTAAGAGAACACTTTCACTAAAGAAGGAGGGATGAAGGATAGAGATTAAGCTAGAGAACAGCACAGCATAGATAATAACATCACAGTGAAACCAAGTTATTTAGTTTGACGGCTTCTTGGTCATACCCACCTCAGTTCTGTGGGCCACTCTGTGCCAGATTATTTTCTATCTGGAGATTTTCCCCCACATCCTCCTTGTCTCCCCATGCAGGTACCCCGAAGCATGTTCTCCCAGGATCAGAATATTCTATGTTCTTGCTACTTGATTACACAGGGTGATTTATTTCATTTTGTCTAACCACTCTGGATTAGCTCCCCATGGCTGCTATAATAACGTCATAAACTGTGAGGCTTAAAGCAACAGAACTTTATTCTCTCGCAGTTCTTGAGACCAGAAGTTAGAAATCAGGGTGTCAGCAAGGCCACGCTCCTTCCAAGGTGCCGGGGGAAATTCCTCGCCTTGCCTCTTCCGAGCTTCCAATGGTTCTGGGCGGTTCTTGGTTTGTGGCTGCATCACTGCATCTTTGCCTCCTTCGTCATGCCACCTTCTCTTCTCTGTGTCTTCTCTTCTGTCTCTTATATAAAGGAGACTGTCATCGGTTATAGGACCCGTAGGTGATCTGGGATGATGAACTCATCTCAGGATTCTTAACTTAATTACGTCGGCAAAGACGCTTTGTCTGAACAAGGGAACATTCACAGGTTCCAGGAATTAAGATACGGTCTTATTTTTTTGGTGGGGGTGGGGAGGCCCTGTCATTCATCCGGATGCACAGGCTGGATCTGAGCAAACTCCCTGTTTCCTTAACTTCCACGATGAGAGGCAGGCAATGAAAGTATTTTCCCAATTTAGTTTAAAGGACAAAAGTGATTCTGTCCCCCCAGAATAATTCTAGGTCTTTTAGAGCAAATTACAGTTAGCTTTTAAGTGATATTTTTCTTCTCATTAAAAGACCCAACCCATCATAAATGGTTGAAGTAATGTAACATTTTAAATATGGGAAAATTAGGGACGCCTGGCTGGGTCCATCAGTTAAGCGTCTGCCTTCGGCTCAGGCTCTGGTCTCAGGGTCCTGGGATGGAGCCCCGCTTCAGGCTCTGTGCTCAGTGGGGAGTCTGCTTCTCCCTCTACCCCTTCCCTCCCCGCCCCCCATTCACGTTCTTGCTCTCTCTCAAATAAATAAATAAAATCTTTAAAAATAAATAAATAAGGGAAAATTACAACAGAAACTTAAATACAAATTTGTACATATTTACATGAATGCCTTTATGTCTTTTTGTATATATGTGAATATGTAAAAATACATATTTGTAATCATGATGGATTTACAACTGTCTATACTGTGCTTAGTCTTAATATCTAATAAACTCTGTTTAATATTTTAACATATTATTTAAATTTATGATTTTTTTTGTTTTTTAGTGTATTTAAGAAATGCAGTGCTTTGTCATTGTAGAAAACACAAACTTAAAGAAAAAATTAATTGCCTGGTTCTACCAGACCAAAAAAAAAAAAAAAAAACAACCAGTTTGGGGCCACATCCTTAATTTTTCTCATGTGATTATGTCCATATGTATATGTGAATCTATATTCCTGTAACTACATCCACATTTATTTCTAGTTTTGATTATAACAAATCTTGAACCATACTGTATTGTTCTATACTTGACTTTTTCATTTCTCCAATTAATATTATGTTGCACTTTTCATTTTCCATTATTTTATACTAGGGTCATTATTCTATATATTATATATGTCTGTGTAGTGTATCATTGTTTTGATGTTCTATAAATTATTATCATTGGAGATTATTTTCACTATTAAAATGAGCACCGTTAATGAACATACTTTGTCATACATTGTTATAAATGTGTATCGTTATTTCTTCAGGATTAATTCTCAAAGATGAATCTGCTGGCTCATAAAATGTATATGCTGGGGCAGAGACTGCTAGTCATCTCCTAGATCTCTGTTCTCTGCTTCCTAAGAACCAGGAGCGTCCTTTCCCAGCCTCACCTGCAGCTGGGGGTGGCCACGTAACTGAGCTCCCTAGCCAGCGGCATAGAAAAGTGGGACTCATTTGTCCCATCTCTGGGCTAAGATCATTAACAAGCAAATCTACTTCATTGCGGTCCTCTTTCTTCTGGGCTGCCAGAGAGGAAGAGGTCTGAAGGACAGAAGAAACCGGTGCCCCTTAGCCACCGTGTGGAGGGAGCTACCCTTTGACTGAACCAGGAACATTCATCTCAGGCGTTAGTAGAGTGAAAAATACTGGTTTTGAGCCATGACATATTTTAGGGTCTTTTAATAAATGCTGTTTTATGCCAAGTGATACACTTTTTAGGAGCATTGATACATACTGTTAAAGTATATTTCTAAGAGTCTAAGCAGTGAGGATATCCCTGATACTTTATTTTTCTTTTGTTTTTTAAAAAATTTTTATTTGAGTGTAGCTGACATACAATGTTACATTAGTTTCAGGTGTATAGCATAGTGATTTGGCAAGTTTATACATGATGCTATGCTCACCACAGTGTAGCTACCATCCGTCACCATGGGACACTATTACAGTATCATTGACTGTGTTCCTTATACTGTGCCTTTTATCCCCATGACTTCCTCATTCCACCATGGGAAGCCTGTGTCTCTCACTGCCCTTCACCCATGTTGCCCACCACACACTCCTTCCTGGCAACCATTAGTTTGTGCTTACAGGACTGATTCTGCTTTTTGTGTGTTTATTTGTGGGTTTTTATTTGTTTTATATTCCACATATGCTTTCTAAACAAGACTATACTCAAATATTTACAGTCAATTTTGATATTTACTAGAAAAGATCTGCTAATACTTTCTAGAGATTCTCCTACATTCATTCTTCCACATGACCATTTCAATCATGTTGCCAATTTTCCTAAAGTCTTAAGGGAGATGGTTAAGCCTGCACCTGATGTAAAATTAGTAATTGTAGCATTCTTTCATCATTAAACCTTATTTATATTTGTATACTTCTTTTTTTTTTTTAAAGATTTTATGTATTTATTTGACAGAGAGAGAGATACCGAGATCAGGAACACAAGCAGAGGGAGTGGGAGAGGGAGTAACAGGCTTCCCGCAGAGCAGGGAGCCCGATGTGGGGCTCGATCCCAGGACGCTGGGACCATGACCCGAGCCGAAGGCAGACGCTTACCGACTGAGCCACCCAGGCGCTCCGATGCTAAACCTTATGTATACTTCTAATTATTTATTGTTATGTTGCTGTTATAAACTAGTTTGTACGTAGATATTTCCAAAGTTAATTTATTTTCTGACAGGAATTTCTTGGAAATGTGGGCATTCAGAGAAATGGTAGCAATAAACCTACAGTTGTTCTACAGATCGTAGTTTGCTTCTCATAAAGAATCTGTACAGACCATCTCGTCAGAATAAGCTAGTTTGACCCCAAAGTCACTCTCATTATGTTTTGATATTAACATTATTTTTTTTCATTATAAAGGAAATAAGATATTACCTTAATTTTAATTTAATTGCATTTCTTCTCTGTCAAAATAGTTTATATGAGCTTCTAATTCCTTTAATGTAAATTATTTATTATCTTTGTTCACTTATCTGTCAGGGTCTTGATTTGAATAAATTGTATATATTATAGGCAGGTCATCCTTCTAGTGATCTGTACTTAATTAAATTTTCTAAGATTTGTTTTTACCTAATTCAACAATCCATCAGGAACTAGATTGATGTGGACTGTGTGAACTGTGTATCTAAATTAATTTTTCCACAAATTCTAATGAATTTTTCTCATTTATTTATTAATGAATATTCTCTTCTCTGTAATTTCCAGATGTTGCCTATGTCAAATACAAATGTTTGTTAAAGCTTTTTTCAGACATTTTCACTACGTTCTATTTATCTTCATACTTATTTTTGTTCTAGTAGCATACTGTTTTGATTATCACTGTTTTAAAATGTGACTTGATATTTGATTGGGTTGGCAGTCCTGCCTCACAGTTTTTCTACTAAAAATATTTTTGATAATCTCTCTTTTTTCTTTTTTTTTTTCATTTTAAAAAAAGTTTTGTTAAATGGCAAGAAAATAATTGGGAACTATTTTATTTAGTGGGCATTGTACCAACTCCCCAGAACGACTTACGTAAAAGCACCTTTTAAAAAATATTAGTCAATAGATCACTATTTCCGTTATAGAAGAATCATAAAATTTCAAGGAGTATTTTGCTTAAAAACAGGTTTTTTTTTTACCTGACACATAATTGACATTATATGTTTCAGATGTATGACTAATGATTTTATATTTGTACATATTGCAAAATGATCCCAGTAAGTCCAGTTAACATCCATCATCATACATAGTTAAAAATTATTTTTCTTGTGATAGAACTTTCAAGATCTGTTCTCCTTACTACTTTCAAATATGCAATATAGTATTATTAACTATGGTCCCTCCCCATGATTTACTCATTTTATAACTGGAAATTTGTACTTTTGACCCCCTTCTCCCACCCCCCACCTCAAGCAACCACCAATCTGTTCTCTGTACCCATGAGCTTGATATTCTTTGTTTTGTTTTTGAAAAATAGGTATTTTTAAAATGAAAACTAAGAAACATGATTATTTATTGCTTAAAACAAAATTAAAATGAATAGTACTGTATGAAAGGCTCGCCTTTTTTTTAAAATTCAAATATACATACACATTGTGGGATTTTGCCTTACTTGAAATATCACCAGATATATGCCCATCATCCCTGATAACTGTTTTGTCTTATATCCTGCATTTCCTTTAATATGGAAGTCCAGAAACCTTCAAGATTTGATACAATGTCTTACAAAGCTCAAGGGTTAACATGAAATGTTTGATATTGCAAGAAGTCAGGAAATGCAGCTTTTTTTTTTTTTTTTTTGAGGAGTGGAACTATATTTATATCGGGACGTTAATTAGATATTATGCCTTATAACCAATATGGTCTAATTCATAATGAAAGTATTTTATGAAAAAATAAAGATTAAAATTTTCATTAAGACCTTTTTGTGTTGGCAGTTTGCCTGTGCGGTTGATTTGCATAAAGCATGATTAATGATAACTAAAGAAATAGTCTAACAGGTAGAAGATGAAAAATTATCCTAATGAAAGAACATTTTTTTGGGGTAAGCATTTCAACCACAGAAACCCCTATTCACTGGAAGTTTGTGACATGACATAACTATGTGAAATGGTAATAAGCTAAACTTATTAGCTAGTGTTCATTGGTTTGATTTGTTTATCTCTGGCATGAGTTTTCTAAGACAAAGACTTGCAGTTGCGTTTCTTTCTAAAAACTGCCCAAAGTAACAGACCAATAACCAGTTCAGCACAATTTGACAGCACAAATGCAAACATTACTAACCAATTCATCTGTGAACAACTGAAAATGTGGAAATAAACATAATAAAAACCTATGTCTTCTGGTATATTTATTACTCAATTGCTAGATTACATTCTCATTGACACATTTGAGAAGACCAGATCCATTTTATAACTCACACAGGACTTTTTTTTTTTTTTTTTTAAGATTTTTGTTTATTTATTTGAGAGAGAACACAGTGGGAGAGTGAGAGGGAGAAGCAGACTCCACGCTGAGCAGAGAGCCTTATCCGGGGCTCGATCCCAGGACCCTGAGATCATGACCTGAGCCAAAGGCAGACGATTCACGACCTGAGCCACCCAGGTGCCTTCACAAAGGACTTTTTATGTGGCTTATGTTATGTAACTGCTTTCATATATCCTCCATATAATATAAGACACAAGAGCCCCAGATCATGTGATATGAATGATTAACATATGAGTTTATATTTGGAATACAAAATATAATAAATACTATTAATGCAAAATAATATTAATAAAATATGGAACTTATATGTGGAAGGAATGCATTGTAGAGCTCATTTGTTTCAACTATAGTTCTTGACACAAGGTATAGTGGTTCAATACAATCTTTATTCTGGTTGAGTGACTGGATTTTTTATAATTATGGGAAGAAAGCTGTGACATATTTAGCATTTTTTTTTAAGGTAATAAGGGTGGGCTTCATGGACATGAGACCTGTGTGGTCACACAGGTTCCCCACTGTGAACGGTCCCACACTTGGTTTAATGTTCTGGTATTAATAATGCCATAGTACTAATAATATTTGAACAAGAGTTCTCTCCTTTTCATTGTGCTCTGGGCCCTGCAAATTATGGAGCTGTCCTGCCTGTAACCAAATACTGTATCCAGGACTCTCTTGTATTAAGATTATCAGTTACCTTCAATCCAAAAACTTCAGTCCTCTGCGAAAATATATGATTTATTATTCCTTCTCTCCTTTCTTATCCTTAAGGTTCACAAACAGAAATTATCAAGGGTGAGACTGGCTTGGTTTTCTACTGGTCTTATGACTTTTAATTTATTTTATTTTATTGGTGAAATATAATTTTTTTTTTTACAGTTTTTTATTTAAACTTCAGTTAGGGACACCTGGGTGGCTCAGTCTATTAGGTGCCTGCCTTCGGCTCAGGTCATGATCTCAGGGTCCTGGGATCGGGTCCCGCATCAGGCTCCCTGCTCAGTAGGGAGTCTGCTTCTCCCTCTCCTTCTATCCCTCTGTGCCCTCTCTCTCTCAAATAAATAAAATCTTTAAAAAAAAAATAAATAAACTCCAGTTAGTTAACACACAGTGTAATATTGGTTTCAGGTGTACAATTTAGCGATTCCACACTTACATACAACACCGGGTGCTCATCACAAGAAGTGCACTCCTTAATCCCCATCACATATTTTAGATTACAACTCTTGCAGTTTTTTCCTTTTAGAAACTGCGTGAATGCTGTTGCAACTGCAAGCCATTTTACATAATCTAATATTAACCCCCCAAACAGAAAAAAATACAGTCAGTACTCTTACAGAGTTCACCTAGATTTAGTGACCATTACCATTTTACACCATTTGCTTTGTCTGTATATTCATACAGGCACATACATTTTTCTTATGAATTATTTGAAAATAAGTCACAGACATTTTGTCATTTCACCCTGAAATGATTCAGCTTGTGTGTCCTAAAAACATTCCCCTGTATAACCTGGGTACCATCCAAGATATTTTAACTTGATACAATAATATTATCCGATATGATTCCAACGGAAATTTCTCTAGTTATTCTGGAGTATCTTTTACAGATTTTTTAAAACTTAGCATCCAGTCCAGAATAATGCATTACATTTGGTTCTCATGCTTCTAATTTAGCAAAAACGTCTGTATTTGCTATTTTTCCTCCAGAGGATTTCAAGCTTGATGAAAGCAGGAACCCCTGTGGCTTATCCTTCTTTGATCCTCCAAGGAGGCTGAGTGATATAGGATAAAAGGCAATGTGGCGTAAAGAGTCTAGACTTAGCGTCATGTGCATGAATCCCAGCTCTACCACTTCGTTCTGTGACCTTAAATATTCTCTTTAAATTTTCTGAGCTTCACTCTCCTTCTCTCTAAAAAAAAAAAAATAGCCATATTACCCACATTAAAGCAATTGTTATAGAGATGAAATGATTGAATGAATGTAAAGTACCTGGCCTGTGGGTGGCACTCCCACAAATATTTTCTCTTTCCATCCTTCCCTCAATTTGTGCTGATAGTGAGTTTTTGCTATTTTTTTTTTCAATATGCAGAGTGAGAATGAGAGGAAGAAAAAAAGGGAACTGTTCTGTCTGCTGGTCTTAAAAATCTTTTTGTCTAGTATCATCTCCAAAGTGGTAAGAACAGATTTTATAGCATTTCAGGTGTACTGAGATTCATTTTAAATTTGAAGGGTACACACAATAAGGTTGTATTTTAAAAGCGTGGCCCCTGGAAATCAGAAAGAATAAAGTTTAGAAAAGGCACCTTATGTTTAAATAAATGGTTCCTGTCCTTGAATGTGACATGGCAAAATTTCAGAAAAAGCTGGAAAAGGGTCTCAGCTACAGTGAATTGCCCTACCATCCTTCCAGACTCTTCTGGGATTCTGAGTGTCAACAGACATGATGGTGACCACATTTCTTGGCATTTGCTGGCAGCAAGGTTCTCCTCTCTCTCCACTGCTTTGTCAAACCGGACCATCGTTCTGGAACTAGGGAAATGAGAACACCCAAATGCTAAGGAAACAGCAGGGACTCTGGTTTCTCTTTCTTTTGGATTCCGTCATCTGAATCTTTCTCCACCTCCTGGGCTTCTGGGACTCTTCCTCGAGGAGGAGGAGGAGGAGGAGTGTGGAACGAACGGGACTGGGGACTTTACAGTGGGACATTTATGGATAGGTCTTACTCGATTGGTTATGAGTTTCAGGATTACTGTGGGAATGCTGTGTCTTTCTTTTGATGACTCGGGGCAACAACAGTATCAGTGGTTTCTCCATGCTGTAGTTTTCATTAGTCCAAGCTACTGAACTGACACTTTTTTTTTTTTTTCTTCATCTGAAGGCATATCTTGGTAATACTTTTTAAATAAATCTGTGGGGTCAGTTTGATTTCTTATCATTTGACCTGTATTCTCATAATTCATGGGATAAATTTAGAGTCTCTGACTTACTGGTGTCTTTTTGCAAAATTAGTTATGGAATCTAAGTCTGAAGGAAGCTTCCCCTAATTTGTTTTTTTGACTGATTAAGTAATCATCCCTGTATTTGTTATTTGATCTGCTAGGAGGCAGTCCTGAAAACAGTATACCTTCTTCTTCAGGGACTACAGGATCCTTTACTTAGTCACAACCCACTTTGTAACCCTGTAGGGTTCATTTTAAGTGGGAGCATATTACAATCATAAGGATTTTAAAGATGCTGCTAAGGAAAGAATGCTCTCTTTCTTCCTCTCTCTTCACCTCCTTTCCTCCCTCCCTCCTTCCCTTCTAATCTTTCCCTCTTTCTTTTTTTGGTATGCTTTAAGCACAAATAGAACTTCACATCTGAACGTTTGTATTTACTCTCAGGTTTATGACTGCGAAAATGCTAAAGGTCTTCATCTGTTTACCGTGACTTCCTATGCCTTGCGGGTAAACTATGCCTGCAAGAAACTAGTTTGAAACAGTTATCCTTAGTAGAAAATGTCACTAACAGTTAAGACCTAGGAAAAAAGAGACTGATAAAAGAGGTCTATGTAGTTGGGGCACCTTGGAATCAGGCACTCGGTGATTCTCAAACTTCTCATTGGAGCCCTTCAGTGAGCTTGGCCCGGCCATGGGTCGGCCAGTTCCCTGGGGTTGTGGTTGGAGTTAGAATCACGTACTGATTAGAGGCAAATACAAAGAATAACTAGCTGTATTTGGAGACATGAGCTGAGTTAGATATTAACTGGTTGAAAAATGTTGCTTTTCTCTTTTTTAAATTTCAAAACCTTAAACCTCTATTAAGCTAAATATTGAGGTAAAGTGGAACAGACCTATAAAAGTGAAAAAAGACCAGTATGAGAGAAGCAATGCAATTAGCAAACCAAATAAGATAATTTAGAATGAAAGAAATTAGTCGGAGGCATGTTTTGGAAACAAAAAGCTATATTACAATTTGTACTTTCTGAAGACTTTCTCAAAAAGTGTTTTGCTTGAAGAATTTGTTTTAAAGATTTTATAGCTTTTCATAGTTCTATTACCATGATAATTTATTTTAATGAAAGACAATCACAATGTATCTGTAGTCTCTTTCACGTACACATACGATGAAACCAGGAAATGCAGAGCTGCTTTCCTTTCTGGCTCTGCGGTGGTCCGGGTCAGCATGGCGCCAGCGCCTGGGTCCTGGGTTTCTGGGCTGCTAGCTTGGTCTGGCCACAGCGGGGACAGCCTGTGCTGAGTGGTGTCCCCTGGGAGGAGGGCTCAGCTCCCAGGAGGAAGTCCCTCACCTGCTTCATCCTTCTTCTCGGGCTGGGGTTGAGCATGATGAACGCTTCCCTGAAGAGCAGGAGACATCCACGTTCATCACCTCACCTCCCTTTTCACATCAGGTCCAGCCCCTTTGCTGGGGAGATGGTAACCATATTCTATTCCTAACCCTCATGTGAATCCACTTCCCAATGGTGATGAAGGTGAATACAGAGAACCAGGGACTGCCGCCCAGGCACAAGAGACCACAGCACGGGTCTGCGCACGGATCAGAAAAGTGCAGGGGACTGTAAGCTCACCGGTTTTACTTGTATCAAATCATGGGCAGTGTACTGATCTTCCATCCATTTGCTTGTGGCAGAAGAATGGCCTAAATAAATAAACTAACTAGCTAACTTAGTCACAGGAGAGGAAACCCCAAGAAACAAACAAAAAACCCACCAGAGAGCCAGGCAGTGGGAGACTAACTCTCTTTCCAATTTGTGTGACTTGCCTATTTTTAAGCTTCCCGGAGCCCTGGTATCTTCATCTGTAAAATAAGCGTGTTAATTTTTAGAATATACTTTAAAGATTGATTTTTGTAACCTACACTGAGGCAGTGAGCGTCACATGATGAATAATACTTGCCCCCCAGGATCCAACTTTGTTTCCCTTCCCTTACTAATCTCCAAAGGTAATCACCAAGCTGACTTCCAACATCATAAATTAGTTTTTGCTAGTTTTTGAATTTACATAAATAGTGCCGAATGTTAGGTACTTCTTTGGTTTGGCTGCTTTTGTTCAACTGGATGTCCATTGTGTATTTTGGTGATATATGTGTATGTGCCATGGAATTGCTAGTCATAAATTATATGAACACTCAACTCTAGGAGATGTTACCAACAGTTTTCTAGAGTTGTTAAATTAATTTCAACATATAATATATTCAAGTTACACTTATTCCTTAGCCTTGCCAATTCTTGGTACTGGGAGTCTCCTTAATTTTAGCCATTTGGGTGGGCGTGTCCTAGTATTTCATTGAATCTTCAGTATACAACTCAAAGAATATTTACAAACAAATTTGCACACACATAATCACTTCCCAGATCAAGATGGGATTGGCAAGACTCTAGAAGGCTCTCTCGTATCCATTCTCAGTGAATATACTCTGCCCAAGAAACAATCACTATCTAACTTCCACGGTAGACTACTTCTGCCTGTTCCTGAATTTTATGTAAAAGGAATCAATTTCTAGTCACTTGTCTCTCAATTCATTTGCTCATTTTTTATGTCTGTAATATTAATCAGTGTTATTATACTCAGTGTTGAATTTTAGTCATTCTGGAGGGTGTATAGCGATATGTCATTGCTGTTTTAATTTGAATTGCTATGATGAGTAATTATATTGACCATTTTTTATGTTTATTGACTATATAATACCTTTCTTGGTGTAGTGTCTCTGAAGTCCCTCTCTTACTTTCTAATTCTTTATTATTGATTTATATGAGTTCTTTATATATTGTAGGTGGGAGTTCTTTATTGTGTCTCTGTATTGTCTATATCTTCTCCCATTTGTCTTTCACTCATAATATGGTGCTCTTGTTGAAAATTCTCATAGTCTAGAAAAAAATACATTCTATTAGTTGCCAATATTTAAATACTAGATTTTATATAAAAATATGGATTTCGTATTTCTTTTAAAATACTACAAGGATTCTGCAGCATCCTACTTGAGGATTTCATATACCTAAGGCTCTATAGGAACTGCCCATATGAGATGCCCACCATGGTCCCTGTTGTTTTCTGCACCAGAAAAACCTGAGTTCTGCTAACCAGACCTCTTTTGGCTTGATAGACTTAATCAGTGTGAGGGATAACAAATGTCTTTTGAGGGTCCCATCCTTAAGAATGCCAAATCTCTGGCCACCAAATAATAAATACTTTAGTGCAATTAAGTCCATAGGTTCTACAATAGTTAGTTTTTCAAGAATCAGAATACAATGCATGGAATTTGGGAGAAGCTAAGAGTTCAAATAGTGTTTAATAATAGTGGCATTATTTTAGTTTAAGTAGAAGAATTAGTGGAATTTGACCAAATGTGTCTTAGACCTAAAGAAACAAAAATATTGCAACCAAATTTCAGAATTTCTCATGTATGTGTGTGTGTACACACACAATATATTACTATGGAAATAACTGTGGTAATTAGCAGGTTAAAATAGAAAACACTTATTCATTTACTTCTCACATACCAATTAAGAGCTTCTGTATTCGCCAGGTATTTAAGTGTTAGAACCACAGAACGGACAAAATAGAGGAGTTCCCTGCTTTCATAGCTGTCATTCAAAAATGAGAAATAATCAGAATGTACATACACAATAAAATATTAAAGTATATAAAAGCTTAACATGTTAAAAATAGGTTCTTATAGTAATCAAAACAGTGTGGTATTGGTGAAAGGATAGACAAATAGATCAGTGGAACAGACTAGAAAACCCAGAAATAGACCCATGCAAAAACAGCCAACCAATCTTTGACAAAGGAGAAAAAATAATTCAGTTCTTTTCAACAGCTGGTGCTGGAACAACTGGACTTCGACACGCAAAAAAGAAAAAAAATGAATCTAGACAAAGACCTTACATCTTCCACAAAAATTAGCTTAAGATGGTCCATGACCTAAATGTAAAGTCTAAAACCATAACACTCTTGGAAGATAAGACGGAGGAAAATCTAGGTGACTTCAGGTTTGGTGGTGACTTTTTAGGTACAACACTGAAAGCACAATCCATGAAAGAAAAAAATAATAAATTGGACAATATTAAAATTAAAACCTCTGCTCTGCCAAAGACACTGGTAAGAAATGACAAGAAAAGCCACATATTGGGAGAAAACATTTGCAAACATATATCTGATAATGGAGTGGTATCCAAAGTATACAAAGAGCTCTTAAAACTCAACAAAAAGAAAGTAAGTAACCCAATTAAAAAATGGGCAAATGATGTGAACAGACACCTAACCAAAGAAAATATGCAGATGGCAAAGAAGCGTATGAGAAGACGTTCCATCGTATGTCATTAGAGAGTTACAAATTAAAACAATAGTGAGATGCCACTACACACCTATTAGAATGGCTAAAAAGACAAAACACTTGACCGCACCAGATGTGGTGAGGACATGGAGCACCAGAAACCATCATCCATTGTTGGCGGTGATGCTAGATGGTGGAACAGTCTGGAAGTGGTTTGGCAGTTTCTGACAAAATTGAATATAAGATCCAGTGGTTGCATTCCTTGGTATTTATCCAAAGGAGTGGAAAAGTTTTGTCCACACAAAAACCTGCTCATGAATGTTTATGGCAGCTTTATTCATAATTGCCCAAACTTGGAAGCCACCAAGATGTCCTTCAACCAGTGAATGGATTAACAAACTGCGGCACATCTCTACAATGTGTGTTAGTTTCCTAAAGCTGCTATCACAGAGCAGGTGGGGTTGCTTCAACAACAAGAATTGTCACACAGTTCTGAAGCTAGAGGTTTCAAATCAAGATGTTGGCAGGATTGGTTCCTTCTGAGTGTCGTGAGGGAGAATCTGTTCCATGTCTCTCTCCTTGATGGTGGTGTGCTGGTGATCTTCTACATTCTTTGGCCTGTGGAAGCATAATTCCAGTCTTCACGTGGCAATCTCCCTGTGCCTCTGTCTCTGTGTCTAAATTTTCCATTAAAAAAAAATAAGAATGCAGTCATATTGTAGTAGGCCCACCCCAAGGATCTCATGTTAACTCGATCATCTGTGAAGACCCTTTTTCCACATAAGGTCACATTCACAGGGCATCGGGACTTCAATATTTGGGGGGAGGGGTACCATTCAACTCAGAATATAATGGAATACTGTTAAAATATTCCATTATTCCAGCAATAAAAAGAAAGGAGATATTAAGCCACTAAAAGACATGAAGGAAACCTAAATGTATATTTCTAAATGAAAGAAGCCAATCTGAAAAAGCTATATACCATATAATTCCAACAATATGACATTATTGAAAAGGCAAAAACAGGGAGAGAGTAAAAAGATCAGTGGTTTGCCAGGGATTCAGGGGGATGGAGGGATGAATAAGTGGAGCACAGGTGATTTTTAGAGCAGTGAAACTATTCTGTATGACACTGTAATGGCAGATACACGTGTGCCATAGAATTAGAAATGCCATATAAATGACATTATGTATTTGTCAAAAACCCATAGAATACAGAGCACAAAGAGTGATCCCTAATGTAAACTATGGACTTTAGTTAATAATATTGTATCAGTATTGGCTCATCAATTCTAACACATGTACCACAACAAAAGGAGGATGTTAATAATAGGAAAAACTATGTGTGTTGTGGGGTGCTCAGAGATATATGGGAATTCTCTATACTTTTTGCTCAAGTTTTCTGTAAGCCTAAAACTTCTCTAAAAATTAAATTCTATTAATATACTTGAAAAACCCCACCATTTTCTCTGGTAGAGAAATTCCAGATAGCTCCATTAGCTTGAGTAGTCAGGAAGGGCCTCTCTGAGCACCATGAGGAGCACGGGGGAGACAGGCACACAGTAGAAGAAAATGAGCAGGGACTGGAGTAAGCAGGGCTTTTTAAACAGAGTATCATTTGGATTTTATTCTGGGTATGATAGGGTTTAATAGGAAAATATTAGGATATGATCTATGTATCAAAAATATCACTCTGGGAGCACCTGTGTACCTCAGTTGCTTAAGCGCTGACTCTTGATTTCTGCTGAGGTCGTGATCTCAGGTCTTGAGTTCGAGCCCTAGGTCAGCTCTGCGCTGGGCATGGAGCCTCTTGAGATTCTCTCTCTCTCTCTCTCAAAGTAAAATATATATAAATATCACTCTGGCTGTTGGATGTAGAGAATATATTACATATGGAGGTAACACTGAGAGCAGGGTGATTGGTTAGGAGGACACTGCAGGAGTCCAGGCGGGAGGTGATGATGGTTTGGACTACGGTTGGGCAGCCGATGTGGAAGTACGGGGATCGACTTGGGATGTGTTTGAGAAAGGTAATGGAAGAGAGGATTTCTCACTCTGTCAATCATCTGTGACATAGCCATGAATCTGGAAATATGTGGAAATGTCAAATTGGCTATAGGCTGAAATCCATGCCCTTTGCCGTTCACATCTCCTTCCATGGAATGAAAACTCATCAGATCAAATATTACTTTAATATAAATGGGCCTTGCAAAATTGCACATGATGTTTGCTTTTCATAATGTTTGTTGTAATAGAATTTGACCTGTATCTAAGATTCATTTAATACAGGCTTAAAGTGTTTTGCTTTCCTTTCACTTTCTCTGAAAATTTTTAATTACTGAAGTTAGAAAGAAAGTGTCTCCTTTAGCAAGGAGAGAAGTTAATACAACTGAGCAACTCTGTATCTATAGCAACTCTGCAAATAAGAACACTTAGGTTTCTGTTATTTGGATCGGGTACACCGTACCTGAAATACAAGCCAGCAGTGATGGGGAATTATTGAATATGATGAAATTACACACATAGATATCAATCACAACTTGTCAAGGAGAAGAAAGGAGTTGTTTTTGTTATTGTTGTATATTTTAAAAACTATTTTTAAAATTGGCTGAGAATAACAAATGTGTCAGTTTTTGCCTTGATATTTTAAGATGGATGACAAAGAATTAGAAAGCAAAGGATACCATAACTGACTTAAAATATGGCAAATTAACAGAAGAACTGGTATCATTTTAAAGAAGAAAGGCCACAAAAACTAAATTATTTTAAAGAAATTTAGAGAAATTACTACAGTCTTTGAAACATTACCATAAAGAGGGATTACTTTGTTTCCTGTGGGGAAACTCAAATGCACATAGGATAATAGTCAAATGAACACGAATGTCATACTTTGAATAAATGTAATACTTTGAATAAGAAAATAATACAATAGGATCATATATGTGAATTGTATACTTTTTGATTACTTGTCAGTTATTTCATTTTAGAAGAATATACCTTATTCTTAATAATTAGGCATTATTAGGAATTACATTTGCCTAATGAAGAAGGGATAGTATCCTTGGAGCTGTTAGTCACAGCATGTGACATATTGATTTTTCTAGTCCATTCGAGGGTGCTTACACTTAGGTCAGCTTACTTACATTTATGAAGAATGAAATAGTCTAGACTGAGCTTCACTATCTTCTTTTAAAAATTCTATTTCATTCATTTTTTTGGCAAAGTTTTTTCTGATTTTGAAATTTCACTGCTTGCAAATACCTTGTTTTCTTTGTATAGAATGTATCTAATGTCTATACATGGGTAATACTCTCAGCTTCAGGAAACATTTTGCAGTTCTAAGTTCAATAAACATGACATTGTTAACCATGTCAGTCTTAACAGAAAGGAAAACATGGATGTGTTGTATCTATTGTCACTGCTCTATAATTTTTTATTTCAGAAGTTCTTACCAACAAAATAAACAATCCTACAAGATTTACATCGCACCATGTCAGTTTCAGTAATTTTCAATTCAAAGTTTGCAAGGAATTGGCATTTTGCCTTATAGAAACACTTCTAAAAAGACTATCTGAAACCTTTAGAGTGAGAAATACATCTATGTGTTTAATAAAATATTAAGGATATAAACTATTGGAATCATGGAAACAAAAAGTCAGGTCTTTATTGGGTAGTTACAGCAATTATATTAATCGGATTTTTTTTTTTTTGTAAGAGTTTTATGAGTTGCCTGAATAGGAAAAACTGAAGTATCTATTTTCTTTGACCTGTTTCTGTCATTTGTGAAAGGTCCTCAGGGTCAACCAGGATGCCAGTGGAGCATTGTGGGAGACAGAAGGGGAAAAAACTGGGGAGGGGACAGGGAGCACTAGCTTTAACCTTGCATTAAGTCCAGTGGTAAGGCAAGAGGGGAAGGAGGCCACCCTTCCTCTTCTTCCCAGCACAGCCCTGGGACCAGAGGGACCGCAGAACCCCGCTAAGTCAGCGCAGCGCACACTGTCTCCCGACTCCGGAAAGGCTTCCTTCTCTTTTCAGAAGACATTTCTGCACAGGTCATTTATTCTCAGTGCAGCTCGCTCCCTGGTGGATTTATTTACAGTAAATGATCTGACGTCGGTTAAGAAGCACCGTTGAGGGGTGATTGTTGAGGGTTGTGGAGACACAAACGTCCTATACAAACCCCAAATATCTGCCTCTTTAAAGGCACCGAAAGACTTGGAAGTGACCGTTTCTAATTCTGGAGACACACACACACACACACACACACACACACACACACACACACACACACGTATGCATGTTTCGTTTCGATTCCTTGTGTAAGTTTTCGATCTAAAACTTCTTTCCTCCTGCATCCATTACTTATCATTGCGCATCTAACCCGTCTGCCTTATTTGGGGCTGCAACAGCTCGTCCGTACAGCCGGCTGGGGAGCTGTTGCTTCTGCGAACGCCGCCCGCAGCGGGAGCGCTGAAAAATGCTGAAGGCGAGCAGGCAGCGAAAGAGTGCAGAAAACGCTCTCCTCCTGCTCGTCTCCTCCACCGCCGCCCTCCCCAGTCGCCCCGGGCCCCCGCCCCTAAACCCGGCGCCAAGTTGGCCCGGAGACGGGGCAGAGGGACCAGGGGGCCGGGTCGGCGGATGGCAGGACGCCGGCGCGGCGCGTCCCGCAGCCGCCAGAGCCTCCGGCCGCCGCCGCCGCAGCTGTCACCTCCTCGCGCGGCCGCCCGGCGCGCCCCTCGCCTCCAGCCGACGGCTCGGAGCGGGGGGGCTAGCCGCTCCCGCTCACAGGTCGCCGCGTCCCCAACTCCCGGTCCTCACCCCAGCCCGCGCGCTACCTCCTGCGCCCCCACCCCCACCACTGCAGCGGGGGCAGCGGTGTGGCGCTCCCCAGGACCGCCCGCCACTCTCCGGGGCACACCGCCGCCGCTGCTGCCCGGCGCCGCAGCCCACAGCCCGCGGCCCAGCCCGCGGACGCCCCCGGCCAGGCGACGGGGACCCGCGCCTGAGCATCCCGGGGCGTGCGCTGGGTGCGAAAGCGGGGTGGGGGGGCGGGAGGAAAGGGGGCGGAGGAGTTCCTGATTCTCCGGCGGACCCAGGAAGTTGTCCTTAAAAAAAAAAAAAAAAAATTATATCGCCGGCCCGCGGTTGAGCAGCCCCCTCGTCAGAGCAGCATGTGGACTGGCTCGCCGGGTCCCCTAAGTGCTGTGTGGCTGCCGCCGCCGCCGCCGCCGTCAGAGCTGCCGCCGCCGGCCGCAGGAGCCCCGCGCGGGGCGAGGAGCGGGGACGCGCGGCCGCCGCGTCCCCTGCTTGCTGCTGGCCGCTTCTTCTCGGGAGGTGGCAGTCACTGCTGCTGCTGAGAAACCAGCCCGCATTTCCACGGCTGGTCGTCTGGTGAGGAGTTGAGACTCTGCGCCTCCTGCTTGGACCCACATGGCTTGTTACCTGGTCATCAGTTCGAGACATCTCAGCAATGGGCACTACCGGGGCATTAAAGGAGTCTTCAGAGGGCCCCTCTGCAAGAACGGATCTCCCTCTCCGGTAACCTGCGCGCACGCACACACACACACACACACACACACACACGCGTCCAAAGGCAAGATAAACAAAAAGAGATATTGTCCTGGTACAATGAGTGGGTGGTGGTGGAGATCTACCTTACCCATGAGTATATTGTGTCTGTTTTTACATTTCATTGACAGGCTGTTACACACTGAGGGATGTGTGTTTACATGTGTATGTTCAACACAGTCATTAGCATCTGTAGTGCTGTGGGTGCAAATATTTACCGAATGCAGTTAACTGCAGGGCTGTGAGGGTAGCTTCTGTGTGCTATGTCAAGTTACGAATCTGCTGATTTGGGCAGTGTAGAAAGTTTGAGTGGCACTTTATAACCATGCTTTGTGAAGTCATCAGTTGGGATGAGTTAAATAATGCTGCTGTTACTTTATAAGAAAAAAAACTTCTTAAAGATTTTGCATCGAGGTACTGACGGAGGGAAAGGTGTGGGATGCCAGCACTTGATTAAATCTCATGCTTAACTGTGTAGGTTCTTTAAGGAACACGGAAGAGTCCTTTGTGGAAATATGAAGTGGATAGCTTGTGGTATTTGGTACAAATGTATTTACATGCAATTGGAGTGATCACTCAACTTAGTGCACTATTCAATTTAGTTTACTATTTGATTTATTCAAGTATTTTTTTTGTAAAATAATTTTGACCAGACTCTAGGACTTTGATATATTATTAATTTATTAATTGGCACATGCTATAGACTAATGTTTTACGGATTCAAATGTATTTCAAAAAAATGTCATGACATATTAGGAAAAAAGTTTTGGATTATTAACAAGTTTTCTGGTTTAATTGAAAAACCAGTATTTTAAGTCTGGATGATATAAAGAAGGAAAACTTAAGTTGCCTGATTTTTATTTATTTATTTTTTGCACTTTTCATCATGGTTTAATGCTTCATTAGCCTGAATTATTCAAAAGTGCAATATATCTTTAAAACTTTTGATTAAGTGTTATATGTGATTTGCATGAGAAATTTAAAATCAGAAAGTCCAAGTACCCAGAGATATCACTAGGACTCCTAATTTGACAAACTAATGCCTCACATATTTTTATGCACTGTGAATGTGGGTTGTGGCAATCCCTCCCACCCCCTCAACTGCATGGTACTGAAGCAGAAGTGTTAGAATGGAATATACTGTTTATATTGACACTTACAATTAAACTCTTAGGGTTAGAGGGGTCTTGGAGAGTTTTAGTTGAAGAAAGCCCACACTCAATCCTTCTGAGCAGCTGGTCTGTATCCTTTCTATTTTTAAAGATTCTCGGGATTGGAGTTTCTGCAGTCTCAGCAAACCACCTTAATGTTTAAGAACCCACAGTGTCAGAATCTTCCTTATAGCAAACTTAAATCTATCAAGTTTTTCTTTGAGCTCATTTCGTCTTGAAAACCTAGAATGTTCCACTTTTCTCCAAGGTATTAGTGTTCAACGCTTTGATAATCTCTGTGGCTATGTTCCAAAACCCTCTCTTTGGTTATGGAAATCTGAACTGGGTAGTGTGTTATAGCCTATATGCCTTAATAGTTCACAGGATAAAGGAAGAATTACTTCATAGTTCTTACATCGTTCAGTTCTACTTAAGTTTGTTAGAATAGGGAATTAATCTTCCAAAATCTCAAGGGCTTGTAGAGGAAATTTCTGTCACATGGTCAGAAGGGGTCCTTCCTTCTCCACTGTGGTCACTCATCTCCCAGAAGCCTGATGGATGCCCCAGGGACGGACACATGAATGTGGTTATGACAAGACAGCCCAAAACCAACATGTCTCTGCTGGCTGGCCAGGTGCTCACACCCCCAGGACACTACTCCTATTCACTGCTGGGCTCATTTTTATAAAATACTAATTCATTTTCTTTTATCTAGGTGCTACACTTTGACTCATGGGATTGTTCTCTCCAGTATTTTCACATTTGATTATACTTAAATTACATTTTCATCATTCAAAAAATAGCCAAGTTAGTCTGTACACGGACTTCCTACACCTGATTTATTTTGTCTTCGTTTACATTTTACTATGGAATTTGAATGACTTTTTCAAGGTTTCAGTAGTTTCTCATATGAGCTAGGCAGTGTGTGAAAAATTGATGTTCATTCATTCTCTGTCACAGGCAGGTTTTTGAGACAAGTCATTGCCTTCACATTATATGACACTCAGTCTTTCTTCCTAAATTAAAATAGGTCACTACCTTCTGGGCCCTAGACCCTTGAGCATTTAAGTAAGTCTCCTAGTATAGATGAGTGTATGTTTGCCTTCTTTATTAATGAGTTATGAAGCACGAAGCTAAAAACTGGGGTTATGCCTCATTTCTTTTTTTATATTGAGCAATACACACCCCCCAATTACTTTCAGGTTGACAGACATTTGTTGATTTTTTTCATCAACATAAATATTAAACTCACAGATCCATAAGATAGGGTCATTTATTTTTTCTTAAAACACATAGCTACTCTGACAATACCTTTTTATTATTTTTTTTTCAAAATTTGTGCCCAGAATGTCTCAAACTAAACTCTACATCATTGATTTGGATTATTTCCACTCACTGAGACTCAGTTTATCTGGGACTCTGGACTGGGATACAGTCATTAGTTGATTTAACTCACTCTTACTAAGGTCTGCAATACTTCAACTTTGGTTCTTACTCTTTTAATCCAAGTGTCCTTTCTATTTTAATCCATACTTTCCTTTTTAATAGAGCTGTTTAAAAGTAGCACATAACACAATTATCAAATGAGACTATTTTGTAACTTTGTTACAGAAAGGAGAAAAGCCACAATTAATTTTTGATGTAAGGAGAGTTTCTTCTGACAGAACAGAAGAAATTATCCTTACTATCAGAAGAAATTATCCTTACATTATATATATATAATATATACATATATAGAGAATATATATATATAGTCTTCTGATATCAATCTAGATAATATGAATTTAGCATTTCAATGTCTTCTGGATGTAATTCTGCACTTATATATTTAAAGTAGTTATATACATTTGTCTTGTTCAAATCACATGCCTGTAGAATCTAGACACGTGATATTAAACTGACAGCACAAGGGAAATGATTATATTTATATACATTTTTATTTCAAAGGATTTCATTTAGAAAACATTGAATCTTTGCGTGGAGTTCTTATAATAGATACTTAGTGGGATACTTGAGAAATAAATAAAGCATTTTACCCCCAAACAATTTTTGCAGATCAGCAAACTGGAAATCCTGGAGTGAAATTCAGCTCATATCTTCAAAGTGAACACATGCAAATGTCTTGTCTGTTGCATCTCTTTTCTTTTGGAGACTTGATACGAAAAAAAAAAAAAATAGCATACTGCTCTTCATCCTAATTAGAATGTGAATAATTGATGAGATAGTTTATGTTACTTTAAATCCAGGGCTAGGTTAAAGAAAAGAAAAGAAAAATGACAGAGTATTACATAGTACTTTGTACACCATTGAGTATTACATAGTACTAATTTTAGAGAGTAAATTTGCACCCTCTCACATTTTAGGATATTTATCCCCCACCATATCACAACTCTGAAATAAAATGACTGAATGATGACTTTAAAAATCCATATGATATACACATACACATGTATCCATATTTGTCAATACCCACACATAGGCATACAGATACAATGTTATCAGCGCTCAAACCTAAGAAGTCACCTGTGTGTTACATTGTGAAGTCTTTTACCATCAAATATGCTAACCGTAAAACTTTGTTATCGTAATTGAAGTATTCATAAGAAAACAGTCTATAAGTGAATTCATTTTTTGTGTGTGTGTGGACTTCTAAGTTCTTCTATCACCATGTTTGAGTTCAATAAAACAAATAATATCCTCTACATAGTGCCAAAAATATGTTTGAATTTATTCATAGTTATTTTTTGTAATAACAAATATTGCCTCAAATTTAGATTCGAGTATGGTTTGTTACTTAATTTGTGTGTGGTTAATAGTATGACTATCATCCAGGTTACCAACTGATGAAATATTAATAATAATCAGAGTTGTGTATTTTATCCGTGATGCACATTTAGCTTATTACCACTCTTTTGAAGCTTACATAGAGCGGTACTTCTTAAGAAGTGCTTATTCCTGAAAGTACCATAGTTATATGTCTACAATTATCTGTTTCTGGAGATGCCTATTGTCTTCCCCTAAAACTTTGGATATGAAGGAAATTTGGGGGATTTTCATCTGAGCAACAGATCAGGGTCCCTGGATTTTGTTGTTGCTTGTATTTTGTTCTGGTTAGTGATCTCATTATAAATTATACATCTGACTAAATTGCCTAATGGAAGGAGGTGGCATACGAAGAAACCAGCATTTTAAATGGACTAAAAAATCATATAAAGTTCTCTTTTAAAAATTGAAAATGCATATGTATAAATGAAAGAAGTTCTAGAAACAAATTACCTTGAAGGTACATCTCTTGAGAGAACTCCTTACGTGAAGCAATGAGTGCAGACCCAACCTTGTTGTTTCTTCTAATGCCTATACTCTTCTGTTGTGTGTTTTCATTATGTTTACTAAGTAAATGTTAAACACATGTAAAAATGCTCTCAAACTGATGCACTTTTCATGTGCCAAATATAATTATGAAGATGTAGTCTCCCATAGAGAAGTCACCTATGTCCTCTTTTGGAATTCATGAGTAGGCTAATACTGACTTTCATACTGAAACTTGTAGATATTTACAATAAAGACGATTCAGGTATGATTCTTATAATACATGTTTTCTTTGTTATGACAAATATTGTATTAAGCAAACTCCTTTCTTCTCACTGCCTTTTCAACCCTTCTTCTTTCCTCCAACTAACTGATTTCAGAAATTTGTAGTTGGCATTTATGCTTTCAATTTGTGAAGATTTTAGGTCTTAAATTTGGGTGTATCTGCCTTTGGAAGGCTCTTGTGGTTAAGAAGAATCAAATGAGCACTTTTTCATGTGTCTGTTGGCCATTTGGATGTCTTCTTTGGAAAAATGAAAAAAAAAGAATCAAATGAGTATTTAAGTGGTATAGTTCGTGACTTTTATTAGATTATACTACATTTATTTCATGATTAAATTTTGATAGATCAAATCCTCTGATTTGTTTCTTTTAGACATACAGTTAAGATAACCTCTATCTTAAATTTCTGCTCCATAATTTGGAAACAAAATTAAAATAAAACATATTGGCATCATGTAGATTAAATGAGGATGGTATTTAACATATAACTTGATCATTTGTAGTTGAAAGAGTAGCTAGGAGATCTTTGTTGTATAATGTATATGCACTATGATACATATTTTTCATGTGATAAGTATTAACAGAGCTTGAAATATCAGTAGGTTGTAGGCTGTATTGGGAGCAAGGAGCAGGAAGAATAATATATATTTCAAATAACTCTATGAAGTGCATTTCAGTGTGAATTTGGTTTGTTCAAAATACACATTGTCAGAATAATTCTTTAGTATATACGTGCATATTTTGTAGAAAGTAATTTGAATCAAAATTGAAGTAAAAATGCTACTTTGCTGGAAAATATCTTGGTTTTAACAAGTACCGTTTTTCAGGTAATCCTTATAAAAGGACAGGTGACAGCCTTTGGTAGATAGGTTTTGTGAGTCAGGTTTACTTAGTGGATAAGGTGTGGAGAGAGAAATTAAATATTTGATGTATTTTCATGACAAAGTGTAGTTATGATGATGATAGGAATATACCAATTACCAAGTTCCACAGAGTCCCTTGCGTTGGAAGTGCTTACTGAACTTGAGAAGAAATTCTGGAAAGATGAGTCATATTATACCTTAGACAATATTCTCACTTGTAACTAAGACCTTGCTGGCTTACTGAAGACAAAAAATGCAAAAGAGTGTTACATAGCATATGAAATGAAAAAGGGCTCTTAGAAATATTTACTCATGTATGATGTTACGTTTCCAGTGATAGCATGCATTGAACTAGTCCCTTCTTTCATTCAAACTTGATACCTAAAATCTCAACATGTACTTCTGAAAAACTGATAATATCCTTTTCCTCACAGATAAAGAGAACTATTAGAGTTAGCTATTTCTTTCTTTCTTTCCTTCCTTGGCCGGTAGGAAACTCAGAGACAAATCTGTGGCTTAACAAAGCTGTGGGGAATCAATGTTGGCATCCAAAACAGCATGCTATCCCCACCCCTGCTCATCTCTTATTCCCAGTTCAGCTTTTATCTTAATTTCATTTTCCATGGCTCTCATTCTTTTAAATTTATATTTTATTGTTTCAATGTATAGAGTTTCAGATGACTTAGTTCTGTTGTGAACTTGCAAGTCAGGCTATAAATAAATAATAAAATATAGACTATCTAAATATAAGGATGCCACTCAGGCTTTTGTACTGGCCACCTTTGACAATGATTCATGGAATCATTGGAAGTAGTCATTTTGTTCATTTGTAGCAAGTATAATTAGGGCTGCCAATTTTTTGCTTTGACAATTGGCAAATCTCTTTTGGCAAATTTTACTTCACTTTAGTGTGGGTGTGGGAAGCAGGATATAGTTTATTTTGAAACGGATACTGCCAGTTTGTTTTTTTTTCTAAACAATCTTTTCCCTCCCCGTTATTCCTCTTGCCATTGATCCTTATTCCTTTCGTTAACATGATGATTAGGTTTTTTTCGGTATCTCTTTTGGCTTATGTGTAAATGTTGGCCTGTGTGCCCAACTCCAGAGGTACAGACCCCGCAGATGGTGAGAACCACCCCATTCCGTCTGCTTCCCAGCCGAAGTGTACAAGGTCCTTCTCCGTTCACCGTCCACATTTAACTTTCAGCTCTAGCTCAGAATTTAGAGCTTCCCCCATATCTCCATTCAGAACCTACCTACCAGTGTTCTTCCCCTGCCCACCTTCCCACAGCTATTACTCAGCACTTCACTTGTCCCATCAACCTCCTGAGCAACAAATCCAGTCAGTGCCTCCCCACACACACATATGTCCTTTCCAGATCTCTCTCCATTTTGCAACGAATAATTATATTCCCTAACATTTTTCTTGGCAAGCAAAGGCTAGATGCGTTTCCTCTTTGTGAATGAAATAAATATCATATTCTAACCAGAAAATAACCCCTGGACCCCTCCTTTTTTTTTTTTTTTTGAATGAGGAAGGAAGGGATGGAGGCTCTCCTTAAGTCTGTCCCTTGCTATTAATTTGCTTCATCTAAACATGAAGTCAAGAGATGCCCTGGTGGCCATATTAATTACATTCACATTATCTTTAAAATGTTCAGAGTCCCTGGATGGTATCTAAGAGTCTTCATGATCCAGCCCCTATCTATGTCTTTTGTTTTAACTCTGTTTTTCCACCTGATCCTATGCTGTAGCCAGACCAAACGACTCAGAGTTCTTGACTATGATGGGTGTTTCTAGACCTTTATTCCATTGTACATGCTGTTCCCTCTGGCACAAATCCTCTTTTGGCCTTCATTGTTTGCATCATGTTTTATATATTCTTTCTGACCTAACTGAAGAGTTGGGTCCTCATGTGAGTTGACCGTGAGTTCTCTATCATGAGTCAGACACTTCTCTTGTAGGCTGCCATCACATCCATTGCTTACCTTGATTATTACTGAACTGGAGTTTTTTCTTGGTCTCCATGTCAGTCATGGGATGTGAGATCCTTGAGGTCATATCTGCTGTTATCCTTATATTCCCAGAGCTGAGCACAGCTTGTGGTTCATTATTGATTTCAATAGGGAAGAAAAAGATTTTGGTAGAAATTTAATTGGCATAAATATGTTCCCTTTGGTCCTGCTGGTACCTCCATGAAGAAAACTTTTCCTTAGAGACTGTTTCCCCAAGTTAGTTCACCAGGATCTTTGAGAATGCACACTGTTCTACTGATGGATTAAGTGGTCACTGTTTTCATGGTAATGCTTCTTGCTTTAGTATCTACCAGGGTCATTTGGTCAATTGCTTCAAGTATAATTTAATACTTCCTATTAACCCAAATTGCAGAGTGCTTTATTCCATGTAACCATTTCAGAACATTTTTGTTAAAGGCCACAAGGGACTGAAGATTGGCTATGTATGAGTTAGTTAAGCCACATTTTTCATTGGCACATATTTAATAGCTTCTGAGAAATGAATTACAAGTTAGGAACTTGATTATGCCCTTCCTCTTTAGGAGTGTATAATAAGGAGAAAAAAAACAGTGGTTCTTACACCTTTTCTTTCTTTCTCTGTCTCTCACTCTTCCTTCCTTTCTCCTTCCTTCCTTCCTTCCTTCCTCCCTTCCACCCTCCCTCCCTCCCTTCTTTCCTTCCTTCTTGCCTGCCTGCCTTCCTGACTCCTCTGCCTTCCCCTCCTCCTCCTTCTCCTCTCTCCTTCTCTCTCTGTCATTTTTTCTTTCTTTGAAAGAGAGACAATAATTCCCTGATCAGTTGTCACCATAGCTCTCGAGAAAGCACCATCCTGGAGCAACTGTGGGTGGTTTTTGCATAATTGCCAATACTTTCCCATTGCTTGAACCTATTAGTCACACACATTCCAACAACGTTTTGTTAGCATTTGTTCTTTCCTGGATCAGTCGAGATGTGGCCACTATCAATAAGAGAAGCTTGGACTTCTAAACAAGGAATTTCAGCTAAAATAGCCAGCCCTCTAAGGTGGACATACAGAGAGATAGTAATACTATCTGGGATGGGGAAATCAGGTTTATTGTATGGTCAGTTTCTTAATACAAATAAACTTTTTTAACAGTTGTTAACAGATATTTGATTTCTTTGCCTTATTCATAGGATATAAATATTGGAAGGGCCCTTAGCAATCTCATTTAGGCTCCCATTATCTATTTTTAAAATATATCACTATGATAGACAATAACAACTCCCCGAAGATGTTCATGTTATAATCCTCAGAACCTTCAAATCTGTTACGCACATGGCAAAGGGGCTTTGCAGTTGTGCCTAAATTAAGGATGTTGAGAAGATTGTCCTGAATTATGTAGGTGGGCCAAGCGTAACCACAAGGGCCCTTATAAGAGGGAGGCAGAAGTGTCAGAGTCAGAGAGAGAGCTTTGAAGATGCTATGCTGCCAGCTTCAAAGACAGAGGAAGTGGTCACGAGTCAAGGAATGCAGGCAACCTCTTGAAGCTCAGCAAGGCAAGGAAACGGATTCTCCCTGGAGCATCCAGAAAAGTCACAGCCCTGTTAGTATCTTGATTTTGGCCCAGTAAGACTTTTGACTTAATGGATTGAAAGATAATACATTTGTGTTCTTTGAAGCCAGTAACTTTGTGGTAATTTGTTAGAGCAGCCATAGGAAACAAATACAACCACTCTTAACATGGGTGAACATTTCCTGGGGTGGGAAGTCTCTGCTTACTAAAGTGACTGATCCTCTTGTGAGACTAATGTGATTAATGCTGAGTCTCCTTCTGCCCCTACTCAGATATCTCTACCTCCCTCTTGCTTTTACTCACTGTTCCTCATTCTGCCCTGTGGAAAAAGAGGATAGATCTACGCCCGGGAAATGACATCCCTTCAACTATTCAGAGAGCTGGTGGATAGATTTTCACTGTTAAATCACGTGAAGGATTGAAAAATTTGTGAGAACTAATATTCCCTGTACATCACTTGCATTCTTCTCTTATACATTAATTGCATTTTCTGCAACTCAAAGTGCTTTATTTATTACACTTTTTAATGTAATACATGTTTTGAAATATACTTGTAGTTTTTATATTCTTGAAAGATGGTAAACTCAGTAAAACATTATCGTACATTTAGAAAAATACTGTCCACACTTTCGACTACTTCCCCCAGATATTTCCCTTTTATACTGTATCCATCATCTTTATGGAAGATGGACTTAAGAACACAAAAACCAGATCATTTCAAAGGCACATCTTAAGGCTATCTTTCTTAATTTCTTTAGTCTTTGATTTAGACATCTGCAAATTCCTAAGGGGGGAAAGCATTACTTTTAAATAAAAAATGATGGGACCAATTGAAGTAATAATTATAATTTCATGAAATTCCCAACATTTTCTATGCTAGACATAGTGGTAGCTAAATGGAAAGTTATCTTTTAACTTTTGTGTTAAGAGTAACATAATGTGTAAATTGTCACAAATTATAAGCATGCAGCTTTTTAATGCCTCAGATGTAGATAGAGACCATAACAATTCCCTGAGAGCCCCAGATATACCAAGTACCACCTACCCCAAAGGCAGTGAATGTCCTTACACCAGATTATAAACTGCCTTATTTTTTAAAATGATGTCAAAGTGAGTTTTAGTAAAGAATGCATGTATTTGCAGCTCAGTTGCCAGCAAAGTGTTGAATGAAGGCCCACTTTTTGGGTCGGGGTAGGTAACAAAAGAGTGTTTTAACTGCTTCATTTGTCTACTATGAATGATGGAAGCAAACTTGTTAACTATTTGAAACAAATGAACAAAAGGATCCTGATTAGGTAAGAATGAATGGATTTATGGTAATAAAACACATGGATTATATCCAGGGTGACATCTGTGAAGTATTTCATTATCTTTTCCTTAATATTACATGTTGAAATTCAAAGATCCGACCATCGTGTAGATTTAGTAATCTCTTGCAAGTGGTTAGGAATGGCTCTGTTGAGTTTTCATTATTTGAGAGGAGATGTGAATTATGTATTTAGTGGTGAGATAACAATAAATGATTCAAGGAAAGAAACCTCTAGCTTGGACTTCTCATAAAAAATGAAATTTATGTGCAAATGATGTGTAAACTTTATTACAAAAGTTGTTATAATTTCACACACATGCACAAGGATGAAATACAAGTTTGTGTTACTAGGGAAACAGGATTATTGCCAAGAGGATTACAGATAATACCCAAACATTGCTTATTTATATTAATCAATCCTAATTTAAATGGATTTAAATATATTTAAAGAACTGATCATATATTCTCAATGAAATTTAGTGCTCATCTTCCAATATCCATATGCTATATGGTACGAGTTCAAGAGTTCTGTCTGTTGTTGCTAGAAAATCTTTGGAGACAGCCACTGATGATTTGTTTATCATCATAGAAGGGAGATTTGTGAAACTGTGTTATAAAAGAAAAGTAATAAAGACTAATAAACCTTCCTTATGTGTTCCTTCCAATAGTAGATCACTTTGCTGTGAATTTTTTATTTTTTTTTAAGTCATACTCAGTTCCATACTCTGGGATCATCAGGGTGGACTCCACCCTTGAAAGTGATAGAGAAAACCAGTTCTTCCCAGGGAACAGAACATAACTAGTGAGAAATCATAACTGGCATAAAGATACTTATAGAAAGTGGCCTTGGGTGGATTTATGTAGTATATAAGCATCATTTAATCTGAAGATCTTGGAATTAGACCCAGTAGGCACTAACTGGAATACAATGTGTAATCTGCTTATGCGACAAAAATTTAGGCATGTAAAGTTTTAAATTCTTCCTTAAGTCATCAGTATAAGGCTAGCCCTAGGATTCAGTTTCTGATCTTGAGTGCCGTGCTTGGTGAAATGGGGAAAGAAACTGCAACCTCCAAATATCACCTCCCTCCTTGTTGGGAAACAACTCACTAACGTTTGACCAGTGGTTTTCAGGTTGTTGTCTTATTTTTTAAGTGCTGATGTATATGCTTTGTTCAAAGGAAATCCTAGGAGCAAGGCAAAATCGAGAGAAGCACAATTGCTTCTACTAAAGGTGGGGAGTGCATGTTGGATGATTAAAGCCGCCTCCTTTTCCTCTGGATCTGGGCAGGGGAACTGGTGGGGGTGTAAGATGAGGCAGATAAGGGCCGACAAGGTAGAATCCTGTGCACCATGTAACAAGGAAATCATCTCAGGTAAGAATGTGACTTTTTTTTTTTCCTCTTTTTTTTTCTTCTTTTTTAAATTTTTTATTGTTATGTTAATCACAATACATTACATCATTAGTTTTTGATGTAGTGTTTCATGATTCATTGTGCATAACATCCAGTGCTCCATGCAGAACGTACCCTCTTTAATACCCATCACAAGGCTAACCCATCCTCCCACCCCCCTCCCCTGTAGAACCCTCAGTTTGTTTTTCAGAGTCCATCATCTCTCATGGTTCGTCTCCCCCTCTGATTTCCCCCCCTTCATTCTTCCCCTCCTGCTATATTCTTTTTTTTTGTTTTTTCTTAACATATATTGCATTATTTGTTTCAGAGGTACAGATCTGTGATTCAACAGTCTTGCACAATTCACAGCGCTTACCATACCACATACTCTCCCCAGTGTCTATCACCACTCCATCCCTCCCACCCCACCCCCCACTCCAGCAACCCTCAGTTTGTTTCCTGAGATTAAGAATTCCTCATATCAGTGAGGTCATATGATACATGTCTTTCTCTGATTGACTTATTTCGCTCAGCATAACACCCTCCAGTTCCATCCACGTCGTTGCAAATGGCAAGCTCTCATTCCTTTTGATGGCTGCATAATATTCCATTGTATATATATACCAACTCTTCTTTATCCATTCATCTGTCGATGGACATCTTGGCTCTTTCCACACTTTGGCTATTGTGGACATTGCTGCTATAAACATTGGGGTGCATGCACCCCTTCGGATCCCTACATTTGTATCTTTGGGGTAAATACCCAGTAGTGCAATTGCTGGTTCGTACGGTAGCTCTATTTTCAACTTTTTGAGGAACCTCCATACTGTTTTCCAGAGTGGCTGCACCAGCTTGCATTCCCACCAACAGTGTAGGAGGGTTCCCCTTTCTCTCAATATCATAAAATCCCCGCCAACATCTGTCGTTTCCTGACTTGTTAATTTTAGCCATTCTGACTGGTGTGAGGTGGTATCTCATTGAGGTTTTGATTTGGATTTCCCTGATGCCGAGCGATGTTGAGCACTTTTTCATGTGTCTGTTGGCCATTTGGATGTCTTCTTCGGAAAAATGTCTGTTCATGTCTTCTGCCCATTTCTTGATTGGATTCTTTGTTCTTTGGGTGTTGAGTTTGATAAGTTCTTTATACATTTGGGATACTAGCCCTTTATCTGACGTGTCATTTGCAAATATCTTCTCCCATTCTGTTGGTTGTCTTTTGGCTTTGTTGACTGTTTCTTTTGCTGTGCAAAAGCTTTTTATCTTGATGAAGTCCCAATAGTTCATTTTTGCCCTTGCTTCCCTTGCCTTTGGCAATGTTTCTAGGAAGAAGTTGCTGCGGCTGAAGTCAAAGAGGTTGCTGCCTGTGTTCTCCTTTAGGATTTTGATGGACTCCTGTCTCACATTGAGGTCTTTCAACCATTTGGAGTCTATTTTTGTGTGTGGTGTAAGGAAATGCTCCAGTTTCATTCTTCTGCATGTGGCCATCCAATTATCCCAACACCATTTGTTGAAGAGACTGTCTTTTTTTCCATTGGACATTCTTTCCTGCTTTGTCAAAGATTAGTTGACCATAGAGTTGAGGGTCCATATCTGGGTTCTCTATTCTATTCCATGATCTATGTGATCTATGTGCCAGTACCATACTGTCTTGATGATTACAGCTTTGTAATAGGGCTGGAAGTCCAGAATTGTGATGCCGCCAGCTATGCTTTTCTTTTTCAACATTCCTCTGGCTATTCGGGGTCTTTTCTGGTTCCATACCAATTTTAGGATTATTCCATTTCTTTGAAAAAAGTTGATGGTATTTTGATGGGGATTGCATTGAATGTGTAGATTGCTCTAGGTAGCATTGACATCTTCACAATATTTGTTTTTCCAATCCATCAGCATGGAAGTTTTTCCATTTCTTTGTGTCTTCCTCAATTTCTTTCATGAGTATTTTATAGTTTTCTGAGTACAGATCCTTTGCCTCTTTGGTTAGATTTATTCCTAGGTATCTTATGGTTTTGGGTGCAATTGTAAATGGGATCGACTCCTTAATTTCTCTTTCTTCTGTCTTGTTGTTGGTGTATAGGAATGCCACTGATTTCTGTGCATTGATTTTATATCCTGCCACTTGACTGAATTCCTGTATGAGTTCTAGCAGTTTTGGGGTGGAGTCTTTTGGTTTTCCACATAAAGAATCATATCATGTGCAAAGAGTGAGAGTTTGACTTCTTCTTTGCCGATTTGGATGCCTTTTATTTCTTTTTGTTGTCTGATTGCTGTGGCTAGGACTTCTAGTACTATGTTGAATAGCAATGGTGATAGTGGACATCCCTGCCGCATTCTTGACCTTAGGGGGAAGCTCTCAGTTTTTCCCCATTGAGAATGATATTCGCTGTAGGTTTTTCATAGATGGCTTTTATGATATTGAGGTATGTACCCTCTATCCCTATACTCTGAAGAGTTTTGATCAAGAAAGGATGCTGTACTTTGTCAAATGCTTTTTCTGCATCTATTGAGAAGATCATATGATTCTTGTTCTTTCTTTTGTTAATGTATTGTATCATGTTGATTGATTTGTGGATGTTGAACCAACCTTGCAGCCCAGGGATAAATCCCACTTGGTCATGGTGAATAATCCTTTTAATGTACTGTTGGATCCTACTGGCTAGTATTTTGGTGAGAATTTTTGCATCCATGTTCATCAAGGATATTGGTCTGTAATTCTCCTTTTTGATGGGGTCTTTATCTGGTTTTGGGATTAAGGTAATGGTGGCCTCATAAAACGAGTTTGGAAGTTTTCCTTCCATTTCTATTTTTTGGAACAGTTTCAGAAGAATAGGTATTAATTCTTCTTTAAATGTTTGGTAGAATTCCCCTGGGGGCCATCTGTCCCTGGGCTTTTGTTTGTTGGGAGATTCTTCATGACTGCTTCAATTTCCTTAGTGGTTATAGGTCTGTTCAGGTTTTCTATTTCTTCCTGGTGCAGTTTTGGTAGTTGATACATCTCTAGGAATGCATCCATTTCTTCCCGGTTATCTAATTTGCTGGCATATGGTTGCTCATAATATGTTCTTATAATTGTTTGTATTTCTTTGGTGTTGGTTGTGATCTCTCCTCTTTCATTCATGATTTTGTTGATTTGGGTCATTTCTCTTTTCTTTTTGATAAGTCTGGCCAGGGGTTTATCAATATTGTTAATTCTCTCAAAGAACCAGATCCTAGTTTTGTTCATCTGGTCTACTGTTCTTTTGGTTTATTTCATTGATTTCTGCTCTGATCTTTATTATTTCTTTTCTCCTGCTGGGTTTAGGCTTTATTTGCTGTTCTTTCTCAAGCTCCTTTAGGTGTAGGGTTAGGTTGTGTACTTGAGACCTTTCTTGTTTCTTGAGAAAGGCTTGTATTGCTATGTACTTTCCCCTTAGGACTGCCTTTGCTGTATCCCAAAGATTTTGAACAGTTGTGTTTTCATTTTCATTGGTTTCCATGAATTTTTTAAATTTTTCTTTAGTTTCCTGGTTGACCCATTCATTCTATAGTAGGATACTCTTTAGCCTCCATGTATTTGAGTTCTTTCCAACTTTCCTCTTGTGACTGAGTTCTAGTTTCAAAGCATTGTGGTCTGAAAATAGGCAGGGAATGATCCCAATCTTTTGGTACTGGTTGAGAGCTGATTTGTGACCTAGGATGTGATCTATTCTGGAGAATGTTCCATGGGCACTAGAGAAGAATGTGTATTCCGTTGCTTTGGGATGGAATGTTCTGAATATGTCTGTGAAGTCCATTTGGTCCAGTGTGTCATTTAAAGTCTTTATTTCCTTGTTGATCTTTTGCTTAGATGATCTGTCCATTTCAGTGAGGTGGTGTTAAAGCCCCCCACTATTACTGTATTGCTGTCAATGTGTTTCTTTGCTTTTGTTATTAATTGCCTTAGATAACTGGCTGCTCCCATGTTAGGGGCATAAATATTTACAATTGTTAGATCTTCTTGTTGGATAGACCCTTTAAGTAGGATATAGTGTCCTTCCTCATCTCTTATTACAGTCTTTGGTTTAAAATCTAATTTGTCTGATATAAGGATTGCCACCCCAGCTTTCTTTTGGTGTCCATTAGCATGGTAAATGGTTTTCCACCCCCTCACTTTCAATCTAGGGGTGTCTTTGAGTCTAAAATGAGTCTCTTGCAGACAGCATATCGATGGGTCTTGTTTTTTTATCCAATCTGATAGCCTGTGTCTTTTGATTGGGGCGTTTAGCCCATTTACATCAGGGTAACTATTGAAAGATAGGAATTTAGTGCCATTGTATTGTCTGTAAGGTGACTGTTATTGTATATTGTCTGTGTTCCTTTCTGGTCTATGTTGCTTTTAGGCTCTCTCTTTGCTTAGAGGACCCCTTTCAATATTTCTTGTAGGGCTGGTTTCATGTTTGCAAATTCCTTTAGTTTTTGTTTGTCCTGGAAGCTTTTTATCTCTCCTTCAATTTTCAATGACAGCGTAGCTGGATATAGTATTCTTGGCTGCATATTTTTCTCATTTAGTGCTCTGAATATATCATGCCAGTCCTTTCTGGCCTGCCAGGTCTCTGTGGGTAGGTCTGTTGCCAATCTAATGTTTCTACCATTGTAGGTTACCTATCTCTTCTCCCGAGCTGCTTTCAGGATTTTCTCTTTGTCTCTGAGACTCGTAAGTTTTACTATTAGATGTCGGGGTGTTGACCTATTTTTATTGATTTTGAGAGGGGTTCTCTGTGCTTCCTGGATTTTGATGCTTGTTTCCTTCCCCAAATTAGGGAAGTTCTCTGCTATAATTTGCTCCAATATACCTTCTGCCCCTCTCTCTCTTTCTTCTTCTTCTGGGATCCCAATTATTCTAATAGTGTTTCATCTTATGGTATCACTTATCTCTTGAATTCTGCCCTCGTGACCCAGTAGTTGTTTATCTCTCTTTCTCAGCTTCTTTATTTTCCATCATTTGGTCTTCTATATCACTGATTCTTTCTTCTGCCTCATTTATCCTAGCAGTTGGTGCCCCCATTTTTTATTGCACCTCATTAATAGCCTTTTTGATTTCAACTTGGTTAGATTTTAGTTCTTTTATTTCTCCAGAAAGCATTTCTCTAATAACTTCCATGCTTTTTTCAAGCCCAGCTAGTATCTTTAAAGTGATGATTCTGAACTCTAGATCCGACATCGTACTAATGTCCGTATTGAGTAGGTCCCTGGCAGTCGGTGCTACCTCTTGTTCTTTTTGTTGAGGTGATTTTTTCTGTCTTGTCATTTTGTCCAGAGGAGAGTATGTTAATGAGAGGACAAAATGCTAGTAAAGTAACAACGTCCCCAGAAAATATACTCTAAACAAATCAGAAAAGACTTGAGCCAGGGGAAAAGAAAGGGAAAGAAAGAAAAAAGAAAAAGAAAAAAAAAAAGGAAAAGATAAAAACAAACAAAAACAGAACAAAACAAAAAAAACAGAATATGATCACATATGATCAGGCTGGTGCATAGATCAGTGCCACACCCTAGATTTTGGGTATATTTTGGTGTGTTAGAAGAAAGTGACTCCCAAAATTTTAAAGAAAGAAAAACTTATGTATGTACAAAAATAAGGGTTGATATGATGAAGGGATGGAATATGACTGTAAAGATGAAAATTATAGGGACGCCTGGGTGGCTCAGATGGTTAAGCGTCTGCCTTCAGCTCAGGTCATGATCCCAGGGTCCTGGGATCGAGTCCCGCATCAGGCTTCCTGCTAGGCGGGGAGCCTGCTTCTCCCTCTGCCGCTGCCTCTCTCTATCTCTCTCTCTGACTCTCATGAATAAATAAAACAAACAAACAAACAAACAAAAAGATGAAAATTATAAAAAATTTTATAAAAGGCATTGATAAGAAGTTGTTTGAAAAAAGAAAGAATTTTTAAAAAAAGGAAAAAAAAAGGGAGAGAATGTGATCAGGCAGGAGAGTAGAACAAAACCATACACTAGAGATTTAGGGTATATTTTGATCTGTTAGAAGAAACTATTTCAAAATTTTAAAGACAGAACATACATATATGCCAAAAATAAGGGTAACTACTCTGAAGGGATAGAATATGACTCTAAAAATGAAAAATGAAAATTTTTTAAAAAAAGGGATTGATAAGATGTTGGTTGAAAAAGGGAAAAAGAAAAATTCAAAAAAAAAAAAAGACAGTTTAAAAAAAATTAACTTTGAAAGACTAAAGAATCATGGTAAAAAAGCCATGGATTCTATGTGCATTATTCCCCTAGTGCTGGAGTTCTGCCGTTCTCATTGATCGGTAAACTTGGTCTTGGCTGGCTGTTCTCGCTGATCGTCTGGGGGAGGGGCCTGTTGCCGTGGTTCCCAAATGTCTTTGCCAGAGGCAGAATTGCCCCGCCCTTGCCGGTCCAGGCTAAGTAATCTGCTTGGGTTTGATCTCAGGAGCTTTTGTTCCCTGCAAGCTAAAATGGCGGCCTCCCAATCTCTGCCCCAGAGGAGCCCTTAATTCAGGGCTCCATTCCTCAGTGAGCCTCCAGAAAAAACAGGCAATCACTCCCGTCTCCCCGGTCTCTGGCCGCACTCCGTGCTCACCCGGCCTGTGACCGAGCGTTTCTATCTCTGGCACCCGACTGGGTGTGGAGTCTCCAAACCCCGCAGATCCCTGCGGTGCGCTCCCGCGCTGCTCCTCCCCGGGGAAGAAGGGGTGTCTCACCGGATCTGCCGCTTGTTGGGTCCCTGCTGGAGGAGCAGTGGCCCAACTGTGCCCTGGATCACGGTTTATGGCAACCCCGAGCTGAGAGCCCACTCAAGAATGTGACTTTTAATCTCATTACAGAATTAAATACTCTGGAGTAGACATGAGAACTTCTCATTACTTTCTGTGGGTTGTGCCAAATGAGGTAGGTAACCATGGCTTTTGTTTTTGTTATACACAAAACCAGAAATGACTTATAAACAAGAAAATAGAAGAGTACCAAATTTGAGTCATCATTAATTCAGTTACTAGTGGAATAAATTCATTATAATTAGGCCCTTTCTTATAAGGAGAGAAAAACTGAGAAATAACTTCATAGATAAATACACAGGAATGATACGGTTTAAAGTTCACCCCAAATACTCCTCTTTGCTCTCTTAGGGTAATTTGGGGTGGTCTGGCCAAATGAGAGTTTTCCTGCTTTAAGGGTATATAACATTTCCATCAAGAAAACAAAGAAAATGGAAGTTTTAAAGAATGTTATATGCAAACAATGAATGATGGAACACTACATCGAAAACTAATGATGTACTGTATGGTGACTAACATAACATAAAAAAAAAAAGAATGTTTTGAATCAATTATAGAAACTCCTGTTAAGGAAGTTTGATCAAAGGTATTAGAGACCATTAATATAATAACTTTGAAGACCCAACGCAATGATCACTTCTTTAGATCTCTGAAATGCATCTGTGCCCACTAAAAGATAAGTCCTTCCCAGTGCTGGTTGGTGACAAAAGTTGCATGTTTTTATATTTATTTCACATTTTAAGATATAAACTGTTTTGTGTATCGGGTTTTGTTGTGTTCTTTATGCCTGTATTTTGTCTTATTTTATGCATTTATCCCTCCTACCCCTGCAGGTTTAAGGTGGGAGCATGGACATTTTCCCTTCTTGTATTTAGTGTAGAGGAGTAGCTAAGCCACGTTGATTTTAGACTTGAACTGACCCATCCTGGTTTGACCTCCCTCTCCAGCTCCAACTAACTGTGTGACTGCTCCACCACTTTGATGCTCAGCTTGCTCACTGGGAATATTACCGGTCTTCTAGGGCCATTGTAAAATGTGAGTGATCCAAAGAATACCACATGCTTAGCCCAATGTCTGGCACTTAGTAAGTGCACGGTGAAAGGCAGTCGATGGTTACTCCAGAACAGTTGGCTCGTTCTGTCACAGACAGGTGTCCTTGACCCCTTCACATGTTCTCCGCACTGATTGGGAACTTGGCACTTTAATGTCAACTTGTTGAAACCGTTGTTCTTTTGGATGACCCTGTCAGATTGCTCTTTACTAGAGTTGTGTCTTCTTGGGAAAGGAAGCATAGGCATGGAGGCCAGATAGCTTTGTGGTTAACACAGCTGTTGCAAATAGCAGCCCCATGTTTTCACAACTTCCATAATGAAAATGCTCAGTGTGCCCTACTTTCCCGATGCAGCTTTAATTCATGACGGTGATACATTTTCCTATTGTTTTTGTCAAAGCAAATCGAGTTAAGTGGATGAGTTGTTGTTATGATCTTGCTGCCTTGTGGAAGGAATTTTTTCCCCCTCTTTTCTATTAGGGATAGATATTTAATCTAAAGTTGCTGTCTCCATGCTGATAAGCATCCAGCCTCATTATTGTGTTTAAATATCTTTCTCTGCTTTTGGAAATTCTAATGAACCAATCAGGTGTTTTTTCGTCCATCACTTTCTCTTCCCATAAAAACCTACTACAGGAAAATATTTGAAAGGAGGAAATACTATGTGACTAAGGATTGCGTGTGGTATACATGTGAGCAAGTATTAAGGTCCGTGTGTAGATGCAAACTCTTAGGCACATACATTCTGCTTTTGGCACACACAGAAAGTACTCAATCCATGTATATCATTGTTGCAGAAAGCATTTGTGTCAGTGTCTCGTCAGGATAACAGAACCCATTTGTAGCTTTTCAGAGGGTGTACAGTGCAAGGAATTCTTTACAAATGTGTTGAATAGCCTGTGGGAGAGAATAGGGGAAGGTGCTATTACCCAGGGATTAGTAATTGTAGGAAGTCACTCTAGCCCCTGGGGCTGGAGGAGCAAAGGGGAAATGGTATTCCCTAAACCCTGGAAACCTTACTCTGGTGGTCCTGTCGCTGCTTCTAAAAGCACCGGAGGGGTCTGCGCTGTGGGCATCTAAGAGTTTGCAGGCCCTCTCTCTGTGGGTCTCCCTGCTCACGTGGCTGGTGCCCACCCTGGCTAGCGCCCAGGCCAGCCGTTGACTGGTGCCTGCTGCTACCGCCACCGGAACCTAGGAGTGTGAAGATGCCCAGGCGGCTTCAGGCAGAAGTGGAAGAAAGAAAATCGTGTCTTCTTTCCTTATTCTAACTTGCACTCTGCCACCAGTGCTTTCCACTGGCAGACTGAACCAGAAACCGGTTGGTGAGGAGCCCTGTGGATACGCCACTGACACATCTCCAGCGAGTACAGGTGACCCTCCAAGAGCACAGGTTTGAACTGCCTGGTCCACGTACACACAGATTTATTTGCTTTGCCAGATCCGGTACAGTGCTATAAATGTGTGTTGTCTTCCTTATGATTTTACTAATAACATTTTCTTCTCTCTGGCTCACTTTATTGTAAGGATACAGTATATAATACATAGAACATGCAAAATATGTGTTAATTGACCGTTTATGTTATCGGTAAGGGTTCTGGTCAACAGTGGACTAGGAGTCGTTACGGTTTGGGGGAGTCAAAAGTTATATAGATTTTCGACTGCATGGGGTCGGCACCCCTAAGCCCTGTGTTGTGCAAGGGTCAGCTGTAGCTTTCTGGCTTCCAGTCGCAGAAGAGAGTAGGAATGGTGAGAGTGGAACTGATCAACAACAGAGAAATACCCGGCACTGCATTTACACCACATGCTCTGAGATTGCAGAAACTAGGAGGGAGGAGCATTAACTCATGAAGGAGATTATTTTATATCTGTTATACAGAAATCCAAAGAATGGATCCAAATGTTTCTGTTCCACCCAGACCTAATGTATATAGTTTCCTATTGTTCTAACAAATTACCATAAACTTAATGACTTAAAGCAACACATTTATTAATCTTTAGCTCTGTAAGTCCCACAGAGATCTCACTGGACTAAAATCAAGGTACAAGCAGGGCTGTCTTCCTATCTGGAGGATTTAAGGCAAAATCTGTTTCCTTGCCTCCTCCAGCTTTTAGAATTTGCCTATGTTCCTTGGCTCAGGGCTACCCATCTCCATTTTTAAAGCCAACAAGTTCTTCTCCTGCTACCTTATCTCTGATTCTCTGCAGCAGGAAAAAACCCTTTGCTTTAAAGGACTCCTGTGATTAGATTGCGCCTGTCTATCCAGGATCCTCTCCTTCCCTCAAGGTTCTTAGTTTTAATCATATCTGCAAAGTCCCTTTTGACATGTAAGATAGCATTTATAGGTTCTGAGAATTTGATCACGGGCATCGATAGGGACCATTATTCTGCTTACAGAATTTTAGGTTCGTATACATCTGTAGTTATTCACTGGTTGTTCTCTCTCATAGGCCTCTCAAACACATAATCTCTAAACCTGAATTAATCTTCCATCTAGTGTGTTCTTCCTTGGTTAGGGCCATCATCTTTATTTATTTATTTTTTTAAGATTTTTTATTTATTTATTTGACAGAGAGAAAGACAGTGAGAGAGGGAACACAAGCAAGGGGAGTGGGAGAGGGAGAAGCAGGCTTCCTGAGGAGCAGGGAGCCCGATGTGGGGCTCGATCCCAGGACCCTGGGATCATGACTTGAGCTGAAGGCAGACGCTTAACCACTGAGCCACCCAGGCGCCCCTGGGACATCATCTTTATCCAACACTGTAGGCTCGAAACTTGAGAGTGTTTTCCTTTAATCCCTCATCAGATTAGTATGTCCGCTCATTTTACTTCCTAAATATTTTTCCAGTCTACCTCTGCCCTGCACCTCTTCCACCACTCCTGCCTCCTGCCAAGGAAAGCAAGCGTTTTCCGTTTTTCTGAAAACAAAATGCTTCTTGATTAACCGTGTCTGGCATTGTATGAGCTGGTGGAGGTACCGAGGCAAATCAGGTGCCCATGTCGTCTGCCTCAGTGGAATTTATAGTCTAGTAGAAACACACTGTACAAATAAACCTGCCTGACAAATGTCCTAGAAGAGGACAATTCTGATCTTTGTGATTATGGTTCATTTTTCAAAAATTGGGGTTCAAAATTGTGAATATCCTAGACAAAGGCCACCAAAGTGGCTGATTTAAATGTAATCAATAGTAAGTACTTTTGTGTGTGTGTATATATGTCACTTTCTTATGATTCCAGAATATAAAGATGAACGATAAGACTGCTAAATTGTAAGTCAAATATGGCAATTTACTTACTTGTAGTAAAATCAAGCTAGAATGGCCTGCAGAGCTCAGCTTCATCAGTTATTATTTTTTTAAAAAAAAGATTGTATTTATTTGACAGAGAGAGAGACAGTGAGAGAGGTAACACAGGCAGGGGGAGTGGGAGAGGGAGAAGCAGGCTCCCCACTGAGCAGGGAGCCTGATGCGGGACTTGATCCCAGGACCCTGGGATCATGACCTGAGCTGAAGGCAGATGCTTAACCAACTGAGCCACCTAGGTGCCCCTCATCAGTTATTTCTAAATGGGGTTACCCTGAAGATTTGAGGTCCCTGGACTAGCTTGGATGGAATCAAAATGCTGGGGCGGGTGAAGGCTGGGATGCGCCCTTTAAACAAGGAGCGTGTGAGTGTGTTGTTCACACTAACAGTGTAAAATTAGTGAACCAGTGGCCACTCACCAATCCTGCCTTGATTTGTAACTCAGAGGCTGAGGAAGGTTTTGTGATTAAATTTAGATTAGAATTAGATTTGTGCATGCTCTGTCCTCTCCTTTTCCCACTGGTAACTGTTGTGGATAGCTCCAAGAAGCTTCCCTGGTGTTCTAAACACCTCCCTAATTCTCAGTTCGCAGTCACAGTAACAGGTTAAAAGCACTCATTTTATGTCAGACATACTAGGCTGAAACAAGCCTTTCACACATTGTCTTATTTAATCTCTAAAACGATTTTAAGATGTAGGCACTACTGTCTTCCATCTTGCAGATGAGATGAGGCTCCCCATTTTACAACCACTGAATGGCAGAGAGAGCTTGGGCTTGGATCCAGGACCTTCAGATTCCAAGGCTCAGGTGTGAGGCCACTTCATGGAGAATTGATGCTTCTCTCTGTGTGCCACCAGGATGATTTTCACGTTCCTTTATTACCACCTAATGCCGTTTCAATTGTTGGTTCACATATGTGTCTCTCCTTCTTTGAGTCTCCTGACAATAGGATCTGTGTCTTCTTCATTCAGGGTCTGCAGTGCAGTAGACACTCAAACTCTGTCCCCTTGGTCATTCTTTTATTCATTCATCGAATCTTAGTTGCTTACGGTGGGTCGAAATGAAAATATAAAGTTCAAGTAAATGTAAAATGTGTGTTTCTGCACACATGGCACAATTAACAGGTAGAACTTTGGCAAAATATCCATATGTACAGTGGTTGATGTGTATGTGTAATTAACTAATGTTCAGATTTTAGTAAAAAACTAATGGTGAAAACTCTTATTATTGGCAATAATAATGCCTATAAAGGCATCTTCCAAAAACCCAAAGACGCAATGAATGCATAACACTTCCAAAGTGAAGCAGGTACTTTAAATATTTTTTATCTCATGTAAATTGTAAATAATGTAATTCTTCAAGGTGAAAACCCCAAATTATCTCTCCTCATAGGAGGAAATAAAAATGTTTATTTGCTTCCTTTATTATTAGTACTTTTTCTTACTTTATCTTACACTAATTCTCATAAGTATGAATATTAAAAATCAATTTATGTACATCAGGTGACAAGGCATAATGGTGTTATTACTTTATTCCTTCAGGTACGTGTGATTAAGCAACCAATTTCTTCTCAGAAACATATAATAAGAAAGAAAACTCATAAAACTGATATAAATCCATTTTCATCTTTTTAGAATTTGAGTTTTTAAAAATAATAATAAATCCCTTCATAAGTATATCAAACCATTTAATTACAGTGGTGAGTGATTTTCTAATGTTCACATTATTATTGAAGAATATAAGCAGGGTATTCATAACACATATTAATAAAAGTTAATTAACTGATCAGAGTCCAGTTGTCTGAATCATCATTTAAGCATTTATCAAAGTATAGCTCAGATTCTTCCAGAGGATATTAAGAGAAGGAGCAAAAGCCAGCTGAAGGACTTACCCTGTGCTTTATCCTGCTAGGGGATTTTCTAGAAGATCTCTAGACTACTGGATCCTTGCTGCAGAAGCATTATGTATCAGCAGCTTGACTAATTGGCCTGACATCCCTGAGGTCTCCCTAGGCTGCTGGTGAGAATTCAGACCATCTTTTTTTTTTTTTTTTTTTTTTAAAGATTTTATTTATTTATTTGACAGAGACAGAGATAGCGAGAGCAGGAACACAAGCAGCGGGAGTGGGAGAGGGAGAAGCAGGCTTCCCCTTGAGGAGAGAGCCCGATGTGGGACTCGATCCCAGGACCCTGGGATCATGACCTGAGCCGAAGGCAGACGCTTAACGACTGAGCCACCCAGGCACCCAAGAATTCAGACCATCTTATGTCCTTGTCACAAAGCTTATTGTCATAACTGCATTATGGAAACGGCAAACTTGCAGAGCATAGTTTAATGTCTGATGAATTCAATAAGCGCTTACTGGGTTACTGGTTATTTTCATGTATGATTTATCTCATTTCATACTGGCTGCTCATTCAGTTTACAGGCAACAAAACTGAGGCTCAGGGAGGTTAATAACTTTCCTAACATCACAGTTAGCTAGCAGAAAATAAGAGATTCAAACATGAATCTTCTAATATGAAATCTAGAACTCTGTACTGCATGTGAGTAGGTTGCTTTGAAAACCATGTCAGGCTGCTAAGAAATTTTTTGTTTGCTTCAAAGAAAAAAAAAAAGCCTCCAAAGCACTTTAACTAACTTAAGCAAAAGAGAAGCATTGGTTAATGGAAAGATTCATGGATAGAAAATGTTAGGGCCTCAGTCAGGGCTGGGAAATGCAATCTGGGGTTGAGGTGACTATCTCTGGTCTTTCCAGATATTTCATCTCTATTTCTTATTTCAGATTCACCATTTGCTGCTTTACAAATGAGTTCTTGCTGCCTCTGATAGATAATGACTGGTCCAGCCTGTGTGTGTGTGTGTGTGTGTGTGTGGGTGTGTGGGTGTGCGCGTGCGCATGTGCACACATGTAATGGTGCAGGGGGAGAGAGAGAGATTGGGTGGGAGAGGGGGGGCAGGGCCACTCAGTCTGTGGCCCACACCAGGAGCTAGGGGAGGAGACACTCTGGGAAAGATGCACTGGCAGCTTCTCAGATGGGAATCAGAGAGGAGGTGAGGAGGACGTAACTGGTAGAGAAATGATCTCCATTATTTATACAAAAGGACTTTCTTGTACTGCACTGTTAAACTATGATAGTTAAATCCCTGGTTCTCCCACTTGATTGGGAGCAGTTTTATAAATCTTAATTGGTTTCTCTAGTTTGGGTTAAGAGAGTTGTGTATATACTCGTGTGTGTGTGTGTGTGTGTGTGTGTGTGTGTATACTAGTATGTCTAACCTATAATTCTATTCCATATATGCACATGTAATTCTATTTATGCAAGCATTTTATTCCTGTTAATCAACTGGGAGTTATCTTCATCAAAGAGGTATTTTGGTGTCTCTTCTATGATATGAAGGGGGAAACATTGTCTTCTTGTCATTTGTAAACTAATTGTTTGTGCTTATACAACTATCATTTGATTAATATTAGCAAGAAGAACCAGGTAGTGCCGGAGAGAAGTGGCAGTTCTGTTAGTAGAATGTGCTTGCCTGTAAGCTGGGGTTTCCAATATCTCTGACATGGCACGCTACCCTGAGTCAACATCTTTAGCAGCAGACATGAGTTAATGGCCCTCAGAAGAATTATCCCACAAAGCAATTTTTATGGACGAGACGATTCTTCAGGAAAACATTACACTCATTTCAACTTAATATTATCTGAAATCCCTAAACATCTTTCAGTATCCAAAAACATTTGCTGCTTGTACAAGAAGATCAAAAGTGAAAATGTCAAACCGGTAATTACCTCCCCTTGTGTGTGGTATTCCTGAAAGCATCCCATTAAAAAGATAAATATGAAGTACATTCATGGATGATGTCCTGGTTGAGAAACAACCAAGGTGAGGACTTTCTTTGCTTCATCACTCAGCTGCTCACTCCTGAAAGATCAACCCAATAATCATGTGCCTAATATGCCAGACTTTAAAACACTTTAAGTTTTTGCTTGTAGTTTGTGGTTTGTAAGATGGTGGAAAATAGGATTTAGTAACATGTGAATTTTTGGAAATATTCTGTGCCAAGAATAAGGCAGTAGAGATGTAGTCTTGATTTTATCCAAAGAGATAAGCAAGACATAGATGATGTCTAGTTCTCACCTTACCATCATTCAGTGCTGTGCTTTGAGCCTCAACTGTCCATTTTTGTAACCGAGGGATGAGGCTGCAATAGACAGTGTCCAAAACTCCTTCTAGTTCTCATATTTGTGTCCTTTCTTAGTCTATAATATGTCAGAGAGATCATAGTCATATCACTTAACAAAGAGCAAATTTTAAAAAGAGTTGCTGATTGTTGTTGTAGGTGGGTGATGGATATACAGGTTCATTATATTATTCTCTTTACTCTTGTGAATGAAACTTTTCAGAGAGACAGAAATGGAGAAATATAGCTATAGGGACAATGGCAATAATAAGGAAATGCTGCTTATTATCTCCCCCATCCTAAAAAAAAAAAAATGGTATGTTAGTTTATTTTAATGAGTCACCTAAACATGAAAGGTGATATAAACAATAGGATGTAGTAGGAAGCAGGACTAGAGGAATTGGAAAAGCTTGCAAGTCCTCTTGAGCCATTTCAGTTGAAATGCTTTATAATTTTGTTGTGAAAGACATACAGGATGTACTTATAGTCAAATTTAATGAACATACATTACAGAGATAAATGGTTCATGAATTCACCATCATTTCAGATTATGCATTATTGCTCTTTAAAATCATTAGTTTGGAAACTTGAGATTTGATTATAATTTGCAATTTCCTAGCTTGCCCTGACTGGGAAAAGGAGGAAGCACTCTGGATAATGGCCAGAGCAAAATTTACAAATGTGATGGGGTTGATCCATAAAGTAGATAAAGGACATGGCATAATTTGCAAACAACTGTAAAAGTTTGACCATGGAAATACCAATGGAATAACCCAAAGTCTGAGCTGTAACATTAGAGCTCATAGATACTCTTTTTTTTAAAGATTTATTTATTTATTTTAGAGATAGAGGGAGAGAGAGCACGTGTGGCACAAGGGGCAAAGGGAGAGAAAGAATCTTGAAGCAGACTCCCCACTGAGGGTGGAGCCTGATGTGAGGCTCGATCCCAGGACCCGAGATCATAACCTGAGCTGAAATCAAGAGATGGCCACCTAACCAACTGAGCCACCCACGAGACCCAGAGCTCATGAATATTATAAAGTCACTTTCTGCAAAGCTAGATTTCTCCCAGAGATTAGTGCATTTATCTAAACAAATATTTATTGAGCAATCATTCTTTTCCAGAACTGTCCAAACTGTCACTTGAGGACCTTTAAGGTACAAGACCAGATCTTTGCCATTCAAAACTGGGTAGAGCTCTTTTCCCCTTGGGCCATGATTGGATGTTTAATCTCACATAAGAGGACAGACTCCTTTCTTGAAACCAGAATAAACTACTGGTATTCCTCTTAGTAAAAATTTTAACATCTCCAGAGGGCCCTTTGCATTCCCAAACTGACTCTGCAAATTCACTAAGAACTAACTCAACAGCCGAACTTGTAGAAATGTTCTTTATACTTTGTTCTCTTTCCTCACTTAACCTTCACTCCTCAACCTACTGGATCCTGCTTCTGTCTCGATATACTACGTAAGTCACTCTTTCCAAGTTACCAGTGATCTCATTGTCATTCAATCTCCTTTTTATTCCTTTTCTTACTTGACTTTGAGACAACAATTGATACTGTTGAGTGCTGTCTTTTAAAAGAAATTGTTCTTTTCCTTTGGCTTCCACGTCCCTGCCTGATCCACTTCTTTTTCTCTGCTTCTGGGTGATTTAAATAATGTCTTCTTCGACTTCTTTGTGGGTCCCTGTTCTTCCCGTAGCATTCCTCAGGGTTCTGAGGTAGACTGTCTTCTCTCTTCACTATCAGCTTGTGCTGGGTGAGAGGATCACTCCTGAATCTTCAGTCATCATCTGTGATGATGTCCATTCTCTATCTCTACCAGACCCATCTCCAGCACTTCGGAGAATATATCCAAAGCTCTACTGGATGGTTTAACGTTGATTCACAGACACCTCAGATACAGCATGTTCAAATGGAAAACTTCCTCTTACTCCCTGCACGTCACCAAGCTACTGTTCTTCCAGTATTGTCTGTCTTCGGGAATGGCACGTGCCTTCTGTTCTTGTCATTATCATTGTACAGACATCCTATCATCTCGTTCCCTGATTATTGTAATAACCTCCTAACTGGTGACTCTGTCCGGTCTCGTTACCAAGTACCCTTCTCATCTCTTCTCACAATTCAAACTGGTTCTTCTATAATGCATATCTAATCATGGCATTTCTCTGATTAAAACAAAACTGTGTCTCATTTCACTTGAGATGAAGTCATGGTGCTTATGTAGCTCTAAGTGTCTGTGTAATCTGGTCCCATGCCTAGCTATCCAATCTCATCTCTTATGATTCCATTTGTTTTTCAAGTCCTGCCTTATTGATATTCTTTCACATCTCTCAACACAGTATGGCTCTTCTTGCCTTTGGGTGTTAGCACATCCCTCTGATCAAGTATACATAAATATATCCTCCACCAGGAACACTCCCCTCCTACTCCTTGCCTTTTATTTTGGCTCAGTCCTATGCAACTTCCAGAAATCCTTGTATCTTTCTTCCCCGAGAGGCATCCCCTAATCCTCTACACTAGGTAAATTTAGGAAGCCATTGCTACTTGTATACCCAAGATGATTGCAGTAATTATAAATATATATTATTATATAATATATTAATTAATATAATTACTATAATTATAACTGTTTAATTTTTTTATGTGTCTGGAGTAGAGAGAGATAGAGACTGCATACGCTGTAAGGTAGAAATTATACTTATTTGCTCATGATTGCATTGTACCCCCAAGCCCCCATGCCTGATAAAGCATTTGACACAGTTTTTCAGTTCACACTTGCTGAATGATTAAATTCAGAAAGAGAATAAAATTCAAGGTGTGTCATGTTGTCCTACAACCAGCTGAGAGAAACTGAGGGCAAAACATTTCAATAGAATGCCGAAGGACACCTTTTTACCTAAATTTTTATTGCAAATGGAATAAATAATGTATTAATGAATTTGGGAAGGGCCCTATGGAGGCTTTTATGTGATTGCCCCCTTAACACATGACTACATATCAATAAATGACAATGGCATGACCTTCAGTAAGTGTATGTGGCACTCAGTAAATAATTAGTAATGTTCTGAATGACTTTTATTTGACTAATGGAAGGAATTGAGCTCAGTAAGTGTTGCTGATTTTATATTTGGCTCCACTGAATGCAGATACAATGTTAAGGGGAGCTGTGATGGTGAATATCAGATTCAGGATTATCGTTGGGACATTTTCTCCTTTAGCTTAATTTATTCTAACTTATCAAAGTGTTTTGAGTTTCCTGGAAGTTACTTACTTATATCAGAAAATGTGTATTAGTACTTAGTGTATTATCAGAAATGTAGTATTAGTACTTAGCCATTTCAACAAAGTATGAGATTTAGTATGTTGCATGTTCTCTATACCTCCTCTAAAGGTATTAGTGATGGAAGTATCAAAAATTATTCCAACCTGACGTAGCTGTCATATATCAGTAATTGAAAGCCCATTTTCCTTTACAAACTCTATACTCCTTATATATTTCCTACCTCAGGAATGGTACCATCTTGTTGTAAAAACTGGAAATCTAAAATGTTTGACACTTTTCTCTCCCTCATAACCTATGTTTATTTACTTCTTGATTATCTTTCAAATTGGTCCCCTTACATCCATTTTCACAGTCATTAATCTGGTTCTATCTATTATCACCCCTTGCCAGAAGACTTGTAACAACTTCCTAAGGAGCCTATCTGCACCAACATGTCCCCTGCCGGTCCATTCTCCACTCAATAGCCAAACCAGTCTGATTATGCCCTGCTTAAAATCTTCAATGGCTTCCCATCAGCCTTAAAGAAAAATGTCCCTCTCTTCCCTGTTTCTCCTGACTTTACAGTGCTACCAAACATGCTGTTTAGATGTCATAATCTAATATATAGTTTTCTGGCTTTTTGGTTTCCCATTCATCTTTGCACTAAAATGAATGCATCCAGGATGGACTTTTTAAAGGAAAATGTTGGTATTGCCCACAGATACTTTCTGATAGGGTAGGTGAATTCAGACATTCATTCATTCAGACATCAGCCTTCAACATTTTATTTTATTAAAGATTTTATTTATTTATTTGATAGAGAGAGAGCACAAGTAGGCAGAGTGGCAGGCAGAGGGAGAGGGAGAAGCAGGCTCCCCACTGAGCAGAGAGCATGATGCGGGGCTCTATTCCAGAACCCTGGGATCGTGACCCAAGCTGAAGGCAGACGCCCAACCAACTGAGCCACCTAGGAGCCCCTCAAAATTTTAATACAAACATCTTAATCCTGTCCTCCTGCCTGATTCTAAGACAACATGTCTTTCTTTTGAGACACATTTTTGGATACAGTTCAAGGGCTTCATGGACTTCTTTATAATGCTCAGAGGTTCTATGATGTAGATGAACAGAGACCCCAAAAGAAAAAAAATTACTTGTTTGGGGCCACATAATGAGTTGGTAATGGAGTACATAACAAAAGTCAGTCATCTCACTTCAATATTCTTTTCATTTTGTCATTTCGATTTTGTCTGGAACAGAGTTATGTGCTCAAGAATTGTCACTATAGAGGATAGAAAGTGAGGAATTGGTGAATCAAAATACTACAAGGTGTGTAGTTTTATCTATGATGAAATATACCTTGTAGAGTAGTTTATTATTTGTGCTTTCAAAAAGCAAAGTCTAGTATAAACTGAGTCTAGTAAAAACAAGAGAGAGAGGAGGAAGGTGAGACATGAGTGGGAGAGATCCCTCAGGATGTCATTACACTAGAATGCATTTTGGTAAAATGTAAATGTGTTCAGTATTCAGACATTTATTTTTTCCTCAATAAATCAAGGCTTTACATTTAATGCACTCTTTTATAAATAGTATTTTTAAAAATGGCTTAGTACTTTAGAATGAGATTAGAAATGTGAAATGCATAATTAAAATGGAAGCAAATTTTCACTTTTATAATAACCTAAGAAGAGATACATAATAAATATTAGCCTTATTAAGCACATATCTCTCAAAGAACAGGTGAGTGTGGCAGGTAAAATAAGGATTTGAAGAACATAAAGTAAACATCTTTAAAATATGGAATAAAGGTTGTATACCTTACTAGTAGCTTGCTCAGATGCTCCAATAGGAAAGAGTATTTTTATTTTTAATCCAATGAATTGGGAATGAGTTCCTATACTTGGCTCAGTGAATAGTAATACATAAATATAAAAGTTCCGCTGAATCACTTCCAGAAGGTATTCTTAGTATCCTTCCAAATTAAAGTGGAAGAAATTAATATGTGGGTAAAACAGAAAACTTCAGATAAGGTACAACTGTTATATTTTCACTTGCTATTTTAAAGAGCTCCATGGACAATGACCAAAACCTGATCAATTACATAGGAACATTTTAATATATTGACATTTCACAACCATTTTGATGGAAGTAAAATTAACTTTATGGGAAAATTCTTAGAGATATTTTAACAGCCTCTTTTTAAAAATGAGACACTGAAGATCTGAATACCCCAAATCCCAGAGTAATAGCTTACAAGTCGCTGGCGGGGAAAGGAGTGTGAAAATAGACAACAGCCTTACAATAGAAGAATTGCTAGAATGTGGTTGAGTACCACATATAATGCGGGTTTCTTGAGTTTGCCAGCCTTCACAGAGGAAATATAATTTGATCAATAAGCAGAATTTTGCTAAGAGAAGTGAGAGGAAAGAGGATAAAGATGGAGTGGAGGAATATTGGGAGTCAAAGCTTTGCAGATCATGATAGAATTTTGTTTTTTATCCTGGAGGTGAAATAGAAGCCATTGAAGTATTTTGGTGGGAGGAATGACATTTGTTGAGTGCTTACTATATGCCGGGAGTACTGATATTGATATATCAATATATTGATATAATCAATATATTATTGATTATAATCAATCTTATAATGTAGATACTGTTATCACGCTCCCTTTGTAGGTGAGGAGTCTAAGGTGTCTAGAGGTGAAGAAATGAAATACGGCTCTCCAAGTTCTTGAGCCAGGTTTCAACACAGCAGTTGGATACCAGAGGTGGCGCTCTCTCTTTTTTTAAATTAAAGATTTATTTATTTGAGAGAGAGCAAGTGAGGGAGGTTGCAGAGGGAGAGGGAGAGAGAGTCCCAAGTGGACTCCTGCTGAGCACGCAGAGCCCAAGACTGGGATTGATCTCAGGACCCTGAGATCAGGACCTGAGCGGAAACCGGGAGTCAGAGGCTTCACCCACTGCACCACGCAGGGGTCCCCAGAGGGGGCTCTCTTAAACCTGTGCTACACTGCTTTTAACACGGATAGAAATACTATATAGATCAGCAGGAGGAAGAGGAGATGGGAGTGAGGGAGATCCCTAAGGAGAGCACAAAAACAAGGCCAGACAACTAGAAACACTTTCTGCGGGAAAATGAGTGGATTGATTGGCTGTCAGTGTAATAAGGAAGAGGGGAAACTGGGACAATGTTCAGGTTTCTGACTTGGCAACTGTGTGGAGAATGGTCCATTTTCTAGTAACAGGGAGTGTAAGTGGGGGAGCAGATTGAAGGAGGGGTGGTGGCTGGGAAGGGATGCATTCTACACAGAGCATATGGAGATGGAGATGCCTGTGGAAATGTAGGGGGACATCCGGAGGAGGCACTACATGAGGGCTGGAGCACAGGAGGGGTATGGTGCCACAGTGAAGAGACCACTCAGAATTAAATCCAGACCCCCTACCCATGACCACAACTAATTATGTAAAGTAGTCAAGTGGAAATAGGAAACTTCTGTTAATCGATTCTTGGTTTCATTGTTGGCAAAACACTTGTCTTTGGGTCTCAGAATCTGTATCTGCCAAACAGGGAGATTAGAGCAGACATTTGAAAAGTGCTTTTGGGGGTTCTCTTCATATTCTCTTAAAAACTATGCACTGTGTTTACCGCATAGGTCCTATCAGCAGGTAATCTGGAAATTTACGTAATTGGCCACAAGAGGGAGAACTCTAATTCTACATTAAATCATTTTCTACAATATGAAATAATCTCAAAGTTGATGATAGGCTGTCTCATTTCCACTTCCTTGTGGAAGCTGGGGGAATTCTACTGCTAGAGATAGGTTTAACTGAATTGAAATGTGGTTTCGTGTCGCTAAAGTTACGATAAAGTCACTGAATATAAAAATCTATTTGTATTAAGCAATAATTATCCATGAATGAATCCACATGCCTCTTTAATTATGATGAAGACAGTAAAAATTTTAAATTCACCCTGGGAGGATTTTTCCCTCCAAATAACATTATTTTAGTTAACCTTCATGAAAACTATAACCTTCCTGAAAGCCCTTGGTTATTCTGAAAAGAACATAAGAGCCTTGGCATGTCAGTCTTCTGTGAGGATATCCATATCAAAATAAAAGAATTAGAATGGCACCGGCCTCACCAGTTTAAATGTTGCATGTCCACTGGATATGTATATGTTCTATGTTCTATGTTCATTGTTATAAGAACACTGAATGTTATATGTTCAGTATTAAAATACTCACTTTCTGCTTGGGTTAACTGTACTTTAGCTTTTATTATTTTTAATCTTTTAAAAAGATTTTATTTATTTATTTATCTGATAGAGAGAGACAGATAGTGACAGAGATAGAGAGAGAGAGCACAAGCAAGGGGAGAGGCAAAGGGAGAGGGAGAAGCAGGCTCCCAACTGAGCAGGGAACCTGACGTGGGGCTCGATCCCAGGACCCTGAGATCATGACCTGAGCCGAAGGCAGACGCTTAACTGACTGAGCCACCCAGGTGCCCCTGTACTCTAGCTTTATGGAAAGTTTTATTGTAAGGAAACTATAACTCTCATTGGGTTGAGAATTACCTTATGAGTCTTCCTAAGCTTTAATAAGTCACATTTTTTTGACTTGATCAAATTAAATTACCTTTGTAAGGTCTGACTATAATATTTCCGCATTTATCAAATATATGTAAACATACACTATGTGTCTTCCCTTTTAAAGACATGATATTATGAGCTATATAGGAAACTCAATAATACAACTGTTACTGAAAACATATTTGTGTTCCCCCTTAGAGAACAGTGTCACATTCTTTTAATATGTTTGATGACAGCAGATACTCCTTTGAGAGTGAATGCAATAATAAAAAACAACAACAACAGATGTTTTTATGAATGAAAACTGAATATCAAGGTCACCAGTCAAGTTGGAGTATATATTATTTGGGAGTCAAAATACTAGAGGGAGCTAAAATATTTAAACTCCCTTTGATTTATAAACCTTCTTCATTCATCTGTCGTAAAAGTCGCAAAATGTTTTCAGCAGTGATATTGTAGCTGAAAAATAAGTAGAAACCCCCCTAATGTGACTTGTAGGAAGGGTAACTTCCATTTGAATAAACTCATTCTCCTGTTCTCACTAAAATAGATAAATAACTACATAAATAGTTTGATTTATTTAGAGTCTCTTTGCTCTTCTTTTCCAGTTATTTTCACAATGGGCCTTCAAGAATCCTTCAAATGTAAATTAACAGTATGCTAAGTAAATCGGTAATATTATCATTGAGATCTTTCCTATAACTTCCTCCAAAAATGATTCTGATTTTTAATGTTTTTCTTTGGCTTAGTGAATTAATTTTCAATCAGTGCTTTTCGTATTGGTCTATAATACTTTTGTATCAGAAAGTATTTTATTGGTCTATAATACTTTCTGATACGAAAGTATTATAGACCAATAAAAGATCGATGCTAGGCAGTGTGCTAGGCCTATGCTAGGAAGATACACACCTTTCAGCTGGGGGTGCTTGTATCCCCAGTGACAAGCATGGTGCTTGGCCCCCTAGTAAACATTTACCAGTAGGTATTTAGTAAATATTAGTGGCATAGATGAATGAAAACTAAATGATATGAAATTACATGCATATATATATATATATATATATATATATATGTGATTATTCCTATTACATATATATTATTGTTCCAGACTAATACATAATCACCCACCTAAAACACAGGGGCTTAAATCAACGACAGTCGTTTATCTCATTCACAGATCTGCAATTTGGACAGGGCTCAGTGGGAACACACCGTCTCTACTATTCCGCACAGTGTCAGTTGGGCTGGCTTGAAATCCAGGGTTGACTGGAAGACTAGAGTCTGGAATCACCGGAAGGTTCACTCACTCACATGTCTAGTGGTGATCCTGGCTGTTGGCTGGGACCTCGGCTGGGGATGTCCTCTGGAAAATCACTTGGATTGCTCACAGCGTATTTTTAGGTTCCAAGAGCTAGCTAGCATTGAAGTGATCATGGTAAAGTGCGTAGCATTTTTATGACCTAGCCGTGGGGGTCACATGGGATCACTTCTGTTGTACTCTCTTGGTTAAGGCAATTACAAAGGTCTGCTTGATTTCAAGGGGAGGGGATTTAGAAGCCACCATGATATGTATGAATGTTAAGGCCACATTGTAAGAAGAGCATGTGGGATGTGATATTAGCCATGGCCATTTTTGGGAAATACGTCATACTTTCATATAGATAAATATACAATTTTATTTGTAAACTGCACTTCTATTCACTAGCTAACTTTAGAAAATACTCTTCCTAAACAAACAAAATTTACCTTCCTAAAGGAATTTTACCTGATTCAATGAACACTTATGGTTCATTTTCTCCTTCCTGTTTTTGCTTGTTCTCTGTTCTCGTAAATATGCTCATCTGCCCTCCCCAACCTCTCCTCACATCCACAAGCCTAGATAAGGCTTACTTCTTCAAGTCTTTTCTCTATGGCCTTTTTCTTTTTTTTTTGCCTGGAAAGCATTTTTTACTTCCACTCATTTTGTTGCTTAACACTTATTCTCAAAGTGTGGATGCCTGTGTCTTTTTCACATTTCAGAGTAAATAGCACATTACTGATGAATACGAGGTGTTGAATATTTGCTAAATTGATAAAATGTTTGTAAGTTATATACTCTTTCTTAACCAGAAGAATTACTTCATGTTTAATCTAAAATATACTCTTTCTGTTACTAAATTTAAATGAACAGAACTTCAAGTTCAGCTAAGAGTGAAAAATGCCATTCTGTATCTAAATCTATATTACAAAATTTAAAAATAGAAGCAGTCTTTCCTGAAATTTGATTCTGATATGGAACAAGTGATGACAAATTATCTGCATATGACAAATTTGAGTTGTATACTGAGATTGCTTTTTTTTCCCCTAAAGAGACTGAAAATCAAATAATAATAAAAAAAAAGTAAAATGGAACACCGTATTTCTTCTACTAAATCTGTTTCATGAGATATTGAAATAATTTTGGATAAATGTCACTGAAGCCATCAAGATATTAATGCCATTTAATAGTTTAAACAAATTATACTTTTTTAAATAAACAAATGATACTATTTTAAATAATAATAAATAATATACTATTTTAAATAATTTTAAATAAATTATACTATTTAAAATAATTAAAAATACTTAAATATTTTAAATAAGGGCATTGATCCTGGGTGAAGGAGGGAGAGAACAACTTAAAATAGGTCATATAGAAATTGCATGTCATTAATTGCTTTATAGGAAGTAAATTGGAAAAAAAAACAATTTGTATATCTTTTGTGGGATCGTTTATAAATGTTTTACAAGTGAGCAAGAATCATGTTTTCTATCCCTAACATCTGGCAAATGTCTGTCATGTGAAGGATGCTCAAAAAATGATTTTGCATGAAAGAATACAGTGCCTTCTGACAATGTATTTTCTGGTTGTTTCAAAAAGCTACTGTGTTCTTCAGCTTTATAATAGCCTCAGAATTCTTGATTATATAATTCAGAATATATGAGCTTTGGCACTGTTTTCAAAGTTGAGGTTTTGTGTTCTGAATTCAGGAATCATATCTCACAGAGCTTAGTCCTTCAAGTGTTTCCTACGTAGTGCTAACTATAATAATGCTCATACCATATCATATCATATTTACTTTTACACATACTTGCCTCTAAACGTAGGCTGCAAGCAACTCAGTGATGGTGTTTTCCCTCTAAATTTTATATTCTGAGAACAAAATGGTTTTTCCTGAAATTTGATTCTGTGTGGTGGCTATTGTTCATTTACTGTTGAAAGAATGAGTGATGGGCACCTGGGTGGCTCAGTCAGTTAAGCGTCTGCCTTCAGCTTAGGTCTTGATCCCAGGGTTCTGGCATCAAGCCCCACGTCAGGCTCCCTGCCCAGTGGGGAGTCTGCTTCTCCATCTTCTGATCCCCCTGCTTGTGTGTGCTCGCTCGCTCTCTCTCTCTTTCAAATAAATAAATAAAATCTTAAAAAGAAAGAATGAATGAGAATCGGAATTTGCCCTTTATTATCTATACTTTTCTTAAAAAAAACAAGCCATTTCGTCAAAATGATATTAACATTTGAAAAATTATTAACTTATTAACCCCCTCCACCCATTAAAATAACACGTTGAACTTAATATCAGAATAAACATTAATTTTCAAGTTTAGCTCAACATGCTCTGTAAAGATTAATATATTACCTTGCGTATATTGTGGCATTCTGGTGCTTTCTTTTTTCAAGAGAAGAGTTACTTTAGAAATCCTGTTCTTTTCTTTAAGTAGCACCGATTCCTTGAGAGATTGCACCCTATCCACCACATCTCTCTCAATCCTAGAAATAGGTAGGAGCGGGCCATATCACCTCGGAATCCAAAGTGACGTGTATGGGTTTGTTGTATATGTTTAGGAAAGTTTCTGGATCCATGAACTCTTCAGATTTGCACAAGTACTTTATTATTTGTTCTGGGATGAGCAGTTCAGGTGCAAGTTGGTGCAAGTTATCCCCTGGTCCTTTAGCGCCCACTTTAACCGTCTTTAAAAGATGGAGTGCTAGCTTATGGGTCTGAGTGAGAAACTCTGTGATGACCTCTTTGGTGGACTGTGTCTGTGTCACATCATCGAGATACATGACTGGAACTTTTATCACTGAAACATGCCATTGCATGAAGAGCCTGGTTGGGATGTTATGGGACACAACGATAATTTTCATCCCTTGGATAAAAAACTCTGCTTCACTCTTTTGATGGTTAAGATAATCTAGAAGAATTCGGTAAAGCGTACCGTTGGAACTCTCAAGGATATGCAGAATAGAAGTAGGATATACCAGCAGAAACCCTGTCACTGCTTCTCCTAGGTGATGTTTTAAAATCGACTGGAATGCTTGTTCATAGTAGTCAGCAATATCTTTTTTTTCTGTGTTTGCTGTTATATCAGCCACTAGAAACATCCTATGAAGAAGGAATTTCTTTAGCTGTAGTCGTTGCTTCTCTTCCTGAAGATGAAAGTAATTGCCACGTGGAATTTGTGGCATTAGAGGAGATTCCACTGGAAAAGTCCTTTTGTTGGTCTTTCCCATATGGCCTGGGAATGTCATGATGGGTCCTATTTGTTCTTGCAGATGATTCCAGTTTTTAGCCTAGCACAGTGTTTACATTATCGGGATACCTCTTCAGTGGTGAACTCTTTTATTTCTTCTCACAAAAAAAAAAAAAAAGTTTATTGGTCAAATGCTAGTGAATAGCAAAATCCCTTCCCAGTATTATCGACAATACCATCTTTGAAATAAAAGAGAATGTTAAAACAAGATGTAAATTATAGAGATTGTTTAAAAGTTTACAGTGAGATAACATTTACATCATAGGAAAGAACTCTAGTACACTGGTGAGTGGGGAGAAGAAAGAACGTAATCTAGAGCCAGTTAACTCTGTTTTTGTTTGCATTATTATTTTCTCCTTCAACTTATATTACATTTTTTCCCTTTTCCTGAATCACACGTGTGCTCTTATGCACATGCACGTGCACACACACACACACACAGGGATGTATCTGACACTCACTCACCGGAGCATTGGTATCACATTAAAATGTCTTTTCATATATGTAATGGCAATTACAGATTGTCCTTGATTCGTCAATTAAAAAAAAGTGGTATTTTATGGTAATTCTCCATTAAAAAAAATTTAACTGGTCAGTAAATTAAAAAAAAAAAAATCTGGGGAATTCTTAAGTCCTAATTGGCTTACTTCATCTTTACTCAGGATATGAAAAGTTAATACTATGGCTTGTCTAATAACAGTCGATTTTTGGAGTACCTAATTTTGATTCTTTGGGGTTTTTTCCCTATCGACAAATGTCAGAAATGGCCCTTTTCCCTTCCTTTTGTTGTTGTTGTGGGTATCAAATAAATTCTGTTACTTTTCACTTACTCTTCTTACCAATCTCTTTTTCTTACCTCCAGGTCATCTTAACATTTCTTTTCTTCTTCAAGTGCTTCTTGCTTTTACCTGTCCTTGAGGTCCCATTTGTCCTCCATTACTTGTCCAACTGCCAGTGTCTTGGGTGCTGCCAGCTGTCTTGTTTCCATGGTGCCTAGTGAATCAGACTGTCGGGGTCTTAAAGGGCCAGAGCGCACTAGCAAGTGCCATTTCTTCCTTTAATGAGGGTATCTCAACAGACATCTCAGCCTCACGGTAGAGGAAACGAGGGCTTCTTTCCTAGCATGGCTTCTTCTTTGCCAGGTGCCTTTGTAAGTCAGACAGATGGGGGACCTGAATATCTTACTAGACATATTCTTTTCTTTTTACTTTTTGTCCACAATTTATGGAAGAGGCAACTAAAGCATGGAGTAGGTATATACCTTGCACCCAATTCAAACATGCTTTCAGCACCCTCCCTACTCTGTCCACCTAGGGTAGAAGGGGTATTGAGATGCATTAATTAAATACTTTAAGAACACATGTCAGATTCTGTGTAATGGTGACTCTGTTTTAAGAAATTTCTTCTATAAGGTTTTCTTAATTTGATGTAAATTTAAGTTAGTTTTTACAATAAAAATTAATAATAGCATATCTTAAAATTGCATTCATGTGAGCTCTAACCATAATTTTAAAACAAGATTAGAAAACACCCTTATTCAATTTTTAAAAAGTAAACCTTACAGTACTTTTTTTTTTTGAGGATTTCTGTATCTCTCTCTTTTTTTTTTTTTTTTTTAAGATTTTATTTATTTTTTGACAGAGAGAGACAGCGAAAGTGGGAACACAAGCAGGGGGAGCGGGAGAGGGAGAAGCAGGCTTCCTGCTGAGCAGGGAGCCTGATGCAGGACTCGATCCCAGGACCCTGGGATCCTGACCTGAGCTGAAGGCAGACCCTTAACGACTGAGCCACCCAGGTGCCCCAAAAGTAAACCTTACAGTACTTTCCCCCCACTAAGGTTTGTGTTATCCAAACTTATGATCTGGCTTTAATGATATACAGTAATGAGTTATCCCAAAAAATGGAGGCTGAGAGGTGACTTAATAATTCCTTAAGGATGTGGTACATAAAAATTGACTAATTCCTCACAGGGTTCACTTCATCATTCCCTGAAATGATACAGTCTTTCCCAAGGCACACAGGAACTTGTCACTGCCCGGTCTACGGGTTGTTCTCAGCCTCATTCTTCTTCCCGCTTTGCAGAATGTGATTGTGTTGACCGTACCTCCTTTATGGCCTTCTCTTCTCCCTCGGTTTCTATGATTCTGGACCTGCCTGAATTTCTTCCCAAATTTCTGTTTATGGCCTTGCTCAGTTTCCTCTCATACTCAGCTTTGGGCAAAGCTGAGGCTCTGTGCTCATCATGCAGATCTCTCATTCTACCTCCATGTCCAAGTAGCTTAGCACCATCTTTTGTGGGGGCAGGTGGCTGGTCCTTGATGTCACTCTCGCCTCCAAACTTAATGATTGACATTGCTGACTGACCATGGAGACTTCCCTGCTGAGGCCAGCCATGGATTTGGACTCCTTCTCAATCTAAGGCTCAAGGCAGATACCATTAGTTTGTGGGGGTTGACAAAGCAGAAAAAGACTAACTTTCCAGCCCCGTATTTTTTCTGTACAGAGGAATCCTAAATTGTAATCCTGTTTATAACACTTCTCCTTGGATGTACCTCTACCCTTTTAAATTGAAAATGCCAACATTTTAACTATTATTTTCTGTATATTTCCCTTTACAAATACCCTGTTTGTGTCTCAGTTACACATTTTTTGCTCATCCCCTAGGTGAACATCCCTGGTCTTACCTTTTCATGTTTCCTAAATGTTATCTGCCAACTGCGTTCTGTTACTAAGTCTTTTTACTTTGAAATCTATCATAGGTTCTTGATTTCATTATAGACCTTGCTCTTTATTGGGATTATAATCAGAATCTCCTATCTTCAGTGTTTTTCCACCTCACCTGTTCAGCTGAGAGCATGAAACTGTAGGACCTGTGACATGTCTGCCTCATAAAGTTGAGGAGATACTTATTTTATAAAGTCTTTCCTGTTTACTACCCCTGCATAGACTGCTAGGAGAAGGCACTTCTCCCCAAGTCCACAGCGATTCCTGGCACTTCCACTGCACAATGATGGATTATAACAGAGAAGATAGGGACATGCAACTGTAGGGTTTGGTAACCTAACAAGGGCTTTGCTCAAAGTCAGTGGGAGACTTTATAGGGCATATCTAGGAGCCCTTTTGAATGCACAAACTTAAATTAACCTTTTATACATAGATAAGATTTTCTTCGTTGTGACACCATTCTTACCTATAGTCCAATTTTTCTACCTTTTTACCCCTATAAAAGGGAGCTCAGTTGTGATTTTTCGCTGCATGTGCACTTTTTATTTCCCTTCTCTTTCATATATCTTGGTTCCAGCAATATAAACCTCATAGAAAAATGACAATCTTTCATCATTATAATTCCCCATATAAACTATGCAAAATATCACTGAGCCATTCCTTCTTCAAAAGAGTGATGATCTCTTAATTGGTGTTGCCTTGAAACATATGAAGTTGTCATTTTTTTTTAAGGTTTTATTTATTTATTTGACAGAGAGAGACACAGTAAGAGAGGGAACACAAGCAGGGGGAGTGGGAGAGGGAGAAGCAGGCTTCCCGCAGAGCAGGGAGCCCGATGTGGGGCTCGATCCTAGGACCCTGGGACCATGACCCGAGCCGAAGGCAGACGCTTAACTGAGACTGAGCCACCCAGGCGCCCCTTAAGTTGTCATTTTTATAAGTTAAAAACTGTCTGGTATTGACAATTTTTATTTTATGTTTTAATTTTTTTATTCAAGTATAATTTACACTAGTTTCAGGTGTGTAACATAACAATTCAACGATTCTATACATTTCTCAGTTTCATGTGGTCCAATTGAATACATTTAGAATCAGTAGTTTTTACCACCATAGATAATAGTTTGACCTCTATCTTCCCCATGTATCTTTCCATCTTTCGAGGCATGTTTTGTTGTTGGATTCTTGCTCCCACATTGTTGTTTCATTGTCACGTCACGTTTAAAGGCAACTTACCTTCTTTTCTTGCCTTTCATCAACCATACGCTTAAGTCAGGAGTAAAGTTTCTAGCAGCTAGGAATAGAAACAACACACAGTTTGGACCTTTTTTTTATTGGCTGTTATATGTAATTATAATTGTCCAAGCTCCTTTCGATGGACACCTGATATTTGAATTCTCAGATGCCACAATCCTGTGCTCCATCGATTAAGGACCAGTTATTTATCTTCAGGTGGCAACTCAAACAGAAGACCTCCTCTCTCTGTCCAATGGGATAAAAAAACATTGGGGTTTGTTCTCCCCGAGTGGTCCGTTAGCGTAGATATCCAAGTTCAAACAACTGACAAGTGGCAGAACCCGAGTGGAAACCTATAATGCTGAGGAGTCTTCTTCCAGATATTCTACCTATCCGCTCTTGTTATCCAATTCCTCTCACGTAAGTACACAACATGTATTGGAACTCGTGTCAAGCATGCACCTTAATATTTACCATATACTTCCTGCTCTGGTTTTATTTTCTGGAACCAAATGTTTCTGAAAAACAAACTCCCAGTGTCCTTTGTCTTTGTAAGGCAGAAGGAAAGGATTAAAAAGATTAAATACCATTAACTGAATATTTACCATGTGCCCTACACTAGATGCTTTTACACATATTAATTAATTTAAGCTTCACAACAGCCCTATAAGGTTGACAGAAATTTTGCCCACAATTATAGAATAGGAAACTAAAGCATGAGTTACTTAAGTGCTTTACACACACAGTTCACACATGCTCTCAGCAACCTCCCTACTCTGTCTACCTAGGGTAAAGAGCAGATAAATTATTCCCTCTCAGTATCCATGCCCACAGGGCCATTCTTTGCTTCTCTATGACAGGACAATTTTTCTGGAAATGGAGGCTACCTTGTGGTTTGGATAAAGGAAATTGAAAACTCTTCCCTCATACCTGTAATTCAACAAAATTGATTTACTGTCTTTATTCTCTCATTCATCTCAGGTTTATCTACACCTTTGGTACAGCAGGTAATATCATGGGCATTGTACGAAACACAAACATGGAAAACAGCTGGTCCCTAATTTTAGGACCTGAGGGTCCAGTGAGGGGTGTTGCGATGTCCATGAATGACTACAGGGCAGGGGAAAACATCATAAATACAAAGTGAAGGATGATCAGTGCTTTAGAAGCCCTGAGGTGGGAAGGGTGGCTTTTTTTGGAAAGCTTAATGAAAGAGCTTTTATTTGGGCATGGTCTTCAGGGGAACAGAGCTGGGAAGTGGCTTTGTGAATGTTTCTTGAATTCTTTTCTCTAGAATGGGAGGATGTGCACTGACTATTTTCTACTTGGAATACCAGATCCCACTTTAACTTTCCACTTGTGCTCATATACTGGAAAAACGGAAAAATCTAAATCATTTCCACTAACTTTTTCTGTGTTTTGATAGATCTAAATAATTTGTATATGAGAATTCATGTTCTAAATAAATGGCTAACAACTTGGGTAGAGCCTTTTACTAGGATCACATACCTAAACTATTAGACAAAATATACTTGATTTAGCAGAAAAAAAAAGGTTAGTTATCAAATCACTAGATATTTAAAGACTTACTAAAAAAGAAAACTAGATTACCTTCTTCAGCATTGCTTCTATTTGTCAAAAACATTATGGAGCAGTGTTTGGTAATTATTTATCAAGGAGAGCACAGGTTAAAAATATTTTGTTATTCAATTCAAACGTTTAACATATGTCTACTATTTGTAGAAAAACGTGCCAGACACTGTGGAGATATTCTTGTAAATCAGATATTGTACCTACACGTGAAAAAGTCAATTCTATTAGTAGATCTTAACGTCGACACAATTATGTTTAGTACAGAGCGGGAGAGCGGAAATATAATAAGGACATACATAAACAATGAACACGGAAAACAAAAAATGCTGTAACAATTAAACCTGACTGAAAGAACTAGTATTTAAGTTGGGCATAACAAAAGATATGGTTTGGGGGGTGGACCAGGGAAGAGATGGGGATTAGGGAAGATACAGAACAGACTTTGTAAACGAGAAGCTTAAAGAGCAGGAGGCATATACGGCAGGGCTGGGAAATGCGGCGCTTGAGGAAATGGCAGTGGTCTTGTTAAAGTAGAGTGTAGTTCTCAAACTATAGCATCTGCAGGTTTGTTAAATTAGAGATTCCTGGTCTCTAGCCCCACAAAGTCTGAGTTAGTATGCTTAAAGTGTGGCCCAAGAATTTGCATTTTTGACATGCTCTTCTAATGTTTCCACCTATTTCACTTTAGGAAAGAACGGGCTTGCTGGTGGTGATTCAAACGCTGGCTGTCTATTAGAATCATCTGGTGGAGAATTAAAAAAGAAGCCAGCTCCTGGTTCTTATTTAATTAGTGTGGAAAGAACTCTAGCCTGTGTGTTTGTGAAAGCCTCTCCAGGTGATTGTAAGTGTAGCCTGGTGTAGAAGTGCTGGCCCAGGCTGGAGGGTGAGCAGGGGGGAGATGTGGGGAAGGAGAAACAGGAAGTTGCAGCTAGTCTGTGGAGGACTTGGAGGCCATGCTCGGAGGTATGAGTTTTACTCTGTGGGTGGTAGGGAATCATTGGGAGTTTTTGAGTGCCTGTAATCATAACTGTGTTTTAGAAAGTTGCCTGTGATGGGCAGAGGAGTTAGGGACGGGCAATCCTGGAGGCAACCAGAACACTTTTAAGAATTCTGCCGCTGGAGAATGAGTGCTCTTATCTTCCACCGGTCCAGGAGCAAAACTGGTTCAGCTTCTCTAGAAAGCCATTTGGTGATACGGATCACGAGTTTAAAAATTTCCTACTCTAAGTAATGCCTCTTCTGGGTATATCATAAAGAAATAAAATTATTGACAAACATTTTAATGTAAAGATGGTTATTATAGGGATTAAGGGAGAACTTTGAAAAATTGAATGGATACATTAATTATGGAATACTATGATGCCCTAAAATCATTTTTGAAGAATATTTTAAATGCATGGAAAACAGTTATTTTCAAAGTAAATAATATAATACACAGTTATGTATAATATGTGATGCCCATTTTATTTTAAAAATGATAATACAAACCAGAGAGAAATCTAGCCAAATGTTAAAATTGGTGAAATTTAGGGGTGCTTGGGTGGCTCAGTCAGTTAAGCATCAGACTCTTGGTTTCCGCCCAGGTCATGACCTCAGCATCATGAGATTGAGCCCTGCATCGGGCTCTGTGCTGGGCATGGAGCCTAATTAAGATTCTCTCCCTCTCCATCTGCTCCACACTGTACCCCCTGTCCTACCGGCTAATGCTCTCTTTTTCTCTCTCTTTCAAAAAAAATGGTGGAATTTGGTGGTGATACTCGTTTTGCACTTAAAAAAAAATTTCTAAGCATGTCTACATTATTGTTCTATTCAGGAAAAAAAAAAAAAAACATTAAAAAACCCGATAGGCTTTGTTACTGGTTTGGCAAAAGGTAACACATGTGTTGCTCTGTTTGTGGTCTGGGCTAGTCTAGTTTAAGAGCCTGCCGATGGGTAGAACTTATAAAAGGGCAGATGCTGGACCAAGTTGAACAAGGAGGATCAACAGTCAGAGATGTCTGGGCTTACTGATTGAGAGTAAGAATAGGAAGACCTAGAGATGGAAAATGGAGCTGTTATCAAGTCACAGTCCAGGAGCTTCAGTTCAGAACAACCTTACGTGACGTGAGACCATCTTTGTATGGCTAGTAAAGCCTACCCCTGAGAAAAAGGTGGGTCTTTCAAGATTTGGGTAGTTGCTAAGACTAAGGAATATATGCAAGTTATCATCAAGGTAGACATGATTTGGTCAACTGGATGTGTGAGGTGAGCTGTGGAAAGATTTAAAGATGGCCCGTGGATTTGAATGTCAGTGGCTGGGATGACTTAGATTTTTAAACTACAGGTAGAGGATAGACGAGAAAGCCCAGATTTGGGAAGAAAAACAGTTTGTAACTATTAGGTGAAGTGGACTTGCCATGGGAACATCCAAGTATAAATGCAGTTAGGAGTCTGGAGATTAAGAAACGTCAGGATCGTGATGCAAAGTCGATCGTCATCTGTCCTGAGGAAAAAGGTTGAAACCCTGGGAACCATTGTGCTTGTGAGAGAATAACAGGAAAGAAGAAGGTGGAAAGAGTACCATGTGGAACACTTAATTTTTAGAAGTGGGCAAATGAGAACATCAGAGGTAGGTGGAGGAGAGAGGTCAAAAAGCTTGAGAACTGAGGTGACCTTCTAGTATTGGCTATTACGAGTTTCCTGGAGACTTAAAAAAAAAAAAAAAAGATTCAGTAAAATGATCAAGGGAAGCCAGGGTGTACTCATTGAGTTGAGTCAATATAGAATGAGTGGTCAAGGAGTAGACCCCTCCTTCAAAACATTTGGCAGTAAGAAGAATGAAAGCACTCTGATAGTAAATTATAGAGGAGGAAGATTATAGGGCAATTATCCTATAGTGACCCTAGGATTTTCTCTATTTAAAAACTAGCATACTATGTTGTTTTTGTTTTCTCTAAACTGACATTGTGTCCAGCCAGGAAGGTTGAGTCTGAAAATGGAATGCTATATTGTAAGCTTTGAAAATATTTTAAGATCGTCAGTTCTCAACAGAGATTTTGGAGACAACAAATAACACTGAACTCCGAGTCGTGTTCATTTTTCCTCTTGTATCAGATGTATTTGGTGCTGCTTTGGCAAACAGAGGAGCTCTAAAGACACAGGAATTACGAACACCCTTGGTGCACACTATGTCATGTGATACAAATCCAACTAAATCTTAATTTAGGTTTTCATGACTTTAAACATTTTTGAGTTATAATAGCAAAGTTGCCTTACACGTACAACAGTAATTACGGTTGGAGTAGTCACTTAGTAATGTCGGTGCAAATGTCTACTTTGGTGCACATAATCTGTTGTGCTAAAACACATCATCAATAAGCGAGTATCTATTTTAGTGCTTGCTTTTGGTTTAATGTTGATCAATGTGCTGTGCAGAATGGAGGAAATGGAACTAAAAGAAATTTAGAGTTGGAAGGAAACTTGGCACTCCCGACATAACCTACTCCTTTTTCAGTTAAGAGATGGAAATGTGACACAAAGAGGCCAATTGCTATCCCTGCCATCAAGTTGCTTACCTTACATCAAGGTTGACAAAAACATACGTCCATGAAATACTGAAACAGTGAGATGATATTTCCTATGAGATTACTTTTCAGGAAACGTGATAGATGCTTCAATAAGTAAAGTGGTGCCAGAACTATTCAAAAGACAGTTACAGGAATCTGAATTTTGTGATGCTCCGTAGAGAGCCACGAGATATTTTTACACAGGGAAGTAACAGGATTGGTGCCATGTTAAATGGTTTTAATAACTATATTCAGGATATTTAGGAAGGCAAAATTTTAGAGTCAGAAGTGCCAGCTAAAATATTGTTGCATATGTAATGAAGATTTAAACTAGAATTTAAAACTTTGGAAAGTATTTTTTTTTAAATTAAGAGTAATGTTAATCCAAGTCTAAGTAACTACTTCAATATATCCAGAGCAGCAATAGGTAAGAACAACACAGTGAAATATCTTTTAAAGATCGGCTATGTCCTAGGTCTCTAAACAGATTTTCCTTTATCTATCCAAGTCTTTATTATCCTGTGACCTTTCCAGCCTATACTAAATTTAAAGCCCTTTTGCCCATTTTAATTCAGGGCAATTCCATATTTCTTCAGAAGCCATACCCACTAACGTTAGTAGTTGTCGACATTTCACACCCTCATGTGATTCTAGGTACCACTGTTGGAATATATGTGATCATAAGGTACAGTCACTTTTTTGTGAAGTGAATTATAGACAATGAGCATATACTAGGGTGACTACGTCATTTGGGAGGACAAATTTCCAGGGTCTACAGTAGGATGACAGTGGGGAAGTGTTGGCATCTGGTCCTCCATCATCAGTCTTCAGTGCTGGCATCTGTTAGAGATGCATGAATGCCTTTCTGGTCCATGCCTCATCTGTCACCCTAGTCCCTTGTCTCTATGACAGGCACCACTCAGCTACATACCTACTACAGTTGGCCTCCTGGAAATACCTTTTTGGTATGAATACTTATTCCAGGAGAGTTCCTAGGCAAAGCCGTCTTGGACTCTGTGCCTTTGTGTGCTGAAATGTGGATAAATGATCATTTTGTCCCTCTTTTAGCCTCGAGAGGTTCTGCGCATCACATTTGTTGAGATGATGGCTGAAGTCAGAAAGTCTTAACTTCTACCCTAATGACCTAGTTAGTAGAATTATGATTTCTATGTGAATACTTTATATTCATGTAAAACTTTTCACTTTTCCATGGGCTAAACCATTTATACTGTTTAGTTGTGATATACTCAGAAAAATTCAACTATTGATAACACAAGATGAATAAAAGCATAACTATAAAGGCAAAATTCTCAGACTCAAATAGTAAGCTTCAGGGTAAAAAATTAAGGTCATTTGGATCACCCATTCCTTAGAATTATCAACTTTTAGCCAAGCAACTTGAATATTGATTGTATTTGCTATAATTATATTCATTTGTGATTGTAATTTTTTATTAAGGACAATTTGACTTTGAGAGAGACCACACTTTTTTTGGTTATGGTTTGATGGGAAGGATAATCTTGTTTTTTATCATAAACAGAGCAGAAAGTGTAAGATAACTTTCATATCTGAAATTTTAGGAAATCTTTTTACAAGGTAGAGAAATAGCCTGGCCTAGCCATTGCTTGATGGTTAAGATCTCTAATCTACTTCACAAAATAGTGTACTTAGCTACCATGGACCCATACTCAAGATCTATCTCATTTGTGTGCATGTGTGCATGTGTAACTTTTCAATGATAAGACAGTGCAGCAGTAAAAAAAAAAAAAAAAGGCATACTTTTAAGCTTCAGCTCTTGATTAAAGACCTATTTTGGGCCCAGGCTCACAAGGTTGTGGGAAGTGATGTTTAATGAATTTTCAGAGGTGGAGGCCAATGGTGTGACTTGGGTTCAATAATTCATTTTTGGTTGTTAGAAATTTGCTTCCAGTGATGTATTTGAGAACCAGGCTAGTCTTACATGTTTTATAAGGTCATTCTCCAAGACCTATGCCTCATAAGAGGAGGGAAATTCTTCTTGGTCATGATGTTATTGGAATCTAAGTGCTGGTTTCTGGCTTAGTGCATATCCTCTTTGCCTTCAACTAGCTGTTTTCTTTGTGAATTAAAAAATTAAAAATCTAGTTTTTTTTTGACTGAAGACAACTTTACACTTACAACCTGTGCTTTTAAAAAGCTGATCTCTAGAACAAATAAAATCTTTTCAGGTAAAACTAAAGCATAGTCATGTTCTGCAACATTTAAAAAATTATCAGGTTGTGATTGCTAGTCTCTTTGACTAACTAATTTGTTTTAAGTGGCATAAACTTACTATTATATTTTACAGTTAAGCCATTTTTATTTAATGAAATATAAAGGCAGGCAATGAAAGGAACAAAAAGAAGTTTATGTTATGAAAAGTAAAATTAAGGAAGAAGAGATTTCTGTTGGCAGGGTGATGGTAAAGCAGAACAAAATTCAACTCTACCATACAGGGAGCTAGATTGCATCTTGAATGCTCTGTATTATGTGAGTGGAAAAGAGTGATCCCTCTGAATACTTCATCACATCTGAGGTGAGTGAGTATTGCTGCAATAGTATCTGGGAAATGCAATCGGTGTGTCTGAAGCCAGCATCTATTTATCTTAAATTAATCATTCTTCTGAGGTAGATGATAATCCCGGTGCTGGTGAGAGCTCTACAATATGAAGGATCTCCAGCTGTAACTCTTTTGGAGGATGACGGACTGCTTTTTAGATTTTTCAGCATTATTTTGGGATTGAGAATCAGTAAATAATTGTTTTTAAGATAAATCCTTGACCACAATTAAGTCTATTACACCTTTCTGCTCTTGGCAGGGGAAAAACAAGGCATGCTAAATATAAGGCAACATTTTTTTCTCCTTCACTATTACATTCTCTAGTCAATAGAGTTCCAATGAAAAAGGCTCTGTGAAGGTGTTAAACTCTCTGGGTGTCAGGACCCTGCTGTCAAGGCAAGCCACAGGGTGAATAGCACTGTGACAGCTCTGATGGAGCTGACCCCAGAAGCCCATGACACCACATCGCAGACCGAGCAACTGAGCTTGTGCTTTTCCAAAAGGTGGGCTGGAGAAGTGGTCTGTTTCTTTGTGAATGAATGAATGAATGAATGAATGAATGAATGAAAGAGTGTATATATAAATATAATATTTTAAAGTAGAACTCATTTCCTAGGTTTTATCAGTAAGTGTTATATTACCAACTTGCCTGGGGTAGAAGGTAGGGTAGCAAGAAGACAATGAGGTCTCTGTGTCCCCAAACTGAACAGTGTACCAATGATTTAACCATCTTTTCACTCCTGCTCTGTGTCTCCAAGATACATGTGCATACGTACACAGTTGTCAGGAGAAAGACTTCAGACGTTGTGACCACTAGCTGTGAGAGACACAAAACTCAATCAAATGTTGTGTAATATAGATAAGAATTGTGGTCCTAATGGAAGGAAAGAATGTAAAACAAAAATTTCAGGACTGAATGAAACTGACTGAACATGTTGGATTTATCATTAAGTGATCTAGTTAGTGGGATGAAAGTTAATCTAACTTAAAAATTAGGTAAGGATACAAATAAATTTGGAATATAGGCTATGTGGCTGTCAAAGGTTTTGAATTCAACCCTCATTAAGTTGTGAAGTCTCTGTTATAGACTATGAGTAGGGCTCATGTTGACCCTTAGCGGCACTGACAAAAATCCAGTCACCAGCTTGGTTGAAATCCTCGATCAGCATATAACTTCAACTGCCTGAGAAGGAAACCTCAAAGCTGTTTGTAGTGCTATCTTTGCACCCTTCATGGATAAAAATCTTTTAACCTTGGATGATTTATAATTTACAGTAAAAATGTTTAAGAGAATTAAATGTTGAGTGGCCATACTTTTGGTGTTAAGGGATATGTGCATACTTGGTATTTTAAGGATTTCTAATGTCTAAGAGTATATGTCCTACGAAGTAATAAGTTGGCCTTTTAATTCCATCTTAAGATGTATAATCAAGTAATTGGTCTAGATTTCTGGATTGATTTACTTTAAGATAAACTCTTACCAAGTTGTATATAATACAGGAACATTAAGATTTTATGTATGCATATGCAATCTACTATCATCCATCTACGTACGTACCTACCTACCTACCTAATCTAATCTATTCTGTTTGTCAGATAAGCATTTTTTTCAAGGAATTGCATTTAAAAGAAATAATTTTTTTTTTTTTTAAGATTTTATTTATTTATTTGACAGAGAGAGACACAGCGAGAGAGGGAATACAAGCAGGGGAAATGGGAGAGGAAGAAGCAGGCTTCCCGCGGAGCAGGGAGCCCAATGCGGGGCTCGATCCCAGGACCCTGGGATCATGACCTGAGCCAAAGGCAGACGCTTAACGACTGAGCCACCCAGGCGCCCCAAAAGAAATAATTTTTAAGTTGGGCCAGTGATCAGTTAAAATTTCCCTATAAGGTACTATTAAAATACACTACACTAATAATTTATAAATTGATGATAAGAACTTAAGGCTGAGTTAGGATTCTTGAATTTGCAACTTCATTAAATTTAATACTAAGCTTTAAAACCAAATTAAACCTATGAGTGGTCTTTTCAACGCATAAAAGCTTCTCTCTCAAGGACACAGAAATACTTTTTATTGACAACATTGATTTATCTTGCCCCTTCTCTGAATCTGAGGAGATACCAGTCAACACTCAGTTAAGAACAAATGCCTCCTACACAGATGTTCTCAGCCTCTCAGCCCATTGCTCCCTCTGGCAGTGGAAGGTTGCCATCTTTAAAAGTGGTGGTCAGCCCTGCATCTCAGAGAACAAGGCCAAAACACTCTGGATCAGCCTGAGAAATGGCTTGCATGCAGACCAGGTATCCACTCCTTTTATTATTTTATATGAAGCAGGTGTGTATATTTTTTATAGAAAATTTAGAAAGCAGAGATAACAAACAAGAAGATGATCTTCACCTCAACCTCAATCCAAAAAAAAATAATGATTATGCATATTTTGTGATTCTCTTCTGTAATTGCAGTTATGTGTAGGTATGTCCTTAGTTTAACATGTAATGAGTTTTATTTAAAATACATCAGTGATGGTGTTACACAGACTCATACACAAATGCTTTTTTAACCTTCTACTTACAGTTTTGGCTTTCTATATTTATTTTACCACTTAATGATATATCATGAAAACCTTTTGGTGTTAATAACACATAAGTACTAAACACATAAGTACTAAAAGTACATAAAATGTATACTACAAAGCTTGTATAAAAATATATAAAAAACCATAAAATAGTGTAAATAAAACATAAAACAAAGCTATAGAAGTTTATTTAATGGCTGCATAGATTCTAATGTTCAGATGCATTTTTTAACCAGTCCCTACTCTTGAGCATCCTTAAACATTTTGAATCTCCATTTTTCTTAATTCATTGCACAATTTCATTAAGACAATTCCAGGTGTGAAATATCTAGCAAAATGATTATGTATTTTGTAAGAGTTTAGAAACATATTGTCAAGGACCCTCCAGAAATGTGTACCAGTTGATGTCCAGGAATTCTTTAGTAGTTAAATTTTGAATTTACTCAAAACCAGATATAAGAAAGAAATCACTAAACTCTTGGGATAAACTGAGAAACCCATCAAAATTAGAATGCCACATCTCAGAAGGTTTAAAATTAAAAAAAAAAAACAACTAATATTAATTTATTACCAGAAACAGTTGAGTTTAAGGTGTGCGATGCTCTTGTATTAATTCTGACCAAATTCAGCACAGGCCCTGCCATTAGGTAAGGGCTTTGCATTGGGGCTGTTAGAAATACCAGGCTGAAAATTTTTCATGACTGTATCAGGCAACAGTATATTTTGGTGATGCATTCTCATATACCCTGGAGATCTCTCCCTCTTCTTCACTGCTGCCATTATAGTAGCCTCTACCAGAGTGATTGAAATCAGGTAGGAGTGATACAGCTTTCCTTAACAAAGATAGATTTCATAGCCAATAATCTATCCCTATGAATCTAAGATGACTTTCATCCATTTTAAAGAAGTTGACCTTTATCCATTTCAAAAGGTGTTTAATTTTTTCTATAAAATTTCCAGTAATATGGTATCCATTACCTACATTAAAAATAATTGTGTACCTCACACCTATTAGGATGGCTACTATAAAAAAAACAAAAACAAAAAGAAACAACCTATTCAGGTCCTCTGCTCATTTTTAATCAGATTGTTGTTTTAGTGTTGAGTTGTAGTTCTTTATATATTTTGGATATTAACCCTTTATTGGATATATCATTTGCAAATATCTTCTTCCATCTAGAAGGTTACCTTTTTTGTTGCCTGTTTTGTTAATGGTTAAGGGCTGTCCCAGGGTGCAGAAGTTTTTCAGTTTGATGTAGTTCCAGTTGTTCAATTTTGCTTTGTGTTGCCCTTGCTTGAGAAGACAGATAACCCCCAAAATGGTGCTAAGATGTCCAAGAGTTTACTGCCTATGATTTTTTTAAGGAGTTTTATGGTTTTAGGTCTTACATTTAAGTCTTTGATCTATTTTGAGTTTATTTTTGTGTATGGTATAAGAAAGTGGTCTAGTTTCATTCTTTTTCATGTAGCTGTCTGGTTTTTCCGGCACTACTTATTGAAGAGATTGTCTTTCCCTTATTGTATATTCTTGCTTTCTTTGTCCTAGATTAACGGGTTAATATAAGTGTGAGTTTATTTCTGGACTCTATTCTGTTTCATTGATCTTTGTCTATTTTTGTGCCAGTATCATCCTGTTTTGATTACTGTAGCTTTGTGGTTTAGTTTGAAATCTGAGAGTATAATATTTCCAGCTTTGTTCTTATTTCTCAAGATTGCTTTGGTTATTTGGGACTGGGATATTTTGGGGTTGAATACAAATTTGGGGATTATTTGTTCCACTTATGTAAAAAATGGTGGGATTGTATTTAATCTGTAGATTGCTTTGGATATCTTTCCAAAGAATACATACAGATGGCAAACAGATACATGTAAAGGTGTTGAACATCACTAATCATCAGGCAAACAAACCAAAACCACAATAAGATATCCCCTTACACTTGTCACAATGACTAGTATCAAAAAGACAATAAATAACAAGTATTGGGAAGGATATAGAGAAAAGGGAACCCTTGTCCACTCTTGGTGGGAAGGTATATTGGGGCAACCACTATGGAAAGCAGTATAGAACTAAAATTAAAAAATAGAAATACCATATGATCCAGTAATTCCATTTCTGGGTATTGACCCAAAGAAAACAAAAACACTAATTTGAAAAGATACACATACCCCGATGTTTACAGCAACATTATTTACAATAGCCAAGATATGGAAACAACCTAAGTGTCCATCAGTAGAAGGATGGATAAAGAAGATGTGGGATACACACACACACACACACACACACACACACACACACTGGAATATTACTCAGCCATAAAAAAGAATGAAATCTTGTGATTTGTGGCAACATGGATGGACTTAGAAAGTACTATGTTAAGTGAAATAAGTCAGAAAGAGAAAGACAAATATTATATGATTTCATTTATATGTGGAGTCTAAAAAAACAAACCAAACCAAACAAAATAGAAACAGATTCATAGAACAAACTGATGGTTCCCAGTGAGGAGGAGGTTAGGAGAATGGGTAAAAGAGGTGAAGGGGAATTAAGAGGTACAAACTTCCAGTTGTAAAATAAATAAGTCATGGAGATATAAAGTACAGCATAGAGAATATAGTCAATAATATTGTAATAACTTTGCTGACAGTTGGTGACTACACTTAGTGGTGAACATTTTGTAATACACATAAATGTAAAACCACTTTGTTGTACACCTCAAACTAATACTATATGTCAACTACAATTAAAAAAAATTTTTAAATAAAAAATAAGAACAACCAACAAAAAAAGCAACAAGAAAGTTGGCAAGAATGTGGAAGAATTTGAACCCTTGTGCATTGTCTCTGGAATTGTAAAATGGTGCAACCATTATGGAAAACAGTATGGAGGTTCCTCAAAATTAAAAATACAACTATCAGATGAACCAGCAATCCCACTTCTGGGTATATACCCAAAATAATTGAAAGCAGGGTCTCAAAGAGATATTTGCCCACCCATGTTCATAATAGCATTACTCACAACACTCAAGAGGTAAAAGCAACCCAAATGTACATACACAGATGTGGTTTATACATACAATGGAATGTTACCGAGTCTTAAAAAGGAAGGCAGTCCTGACAGTGTGACAACAGGGATGAGCCTTGAAGACTTCATGCTAAGTGAAAGAAGCTGGTCGCAAAAGACACATACTATGTTTCCACTTATGACATATCTAAAGTAGTCAAATTCAGAGAATTAGAATGGTGGTTACCAAGGGCTGAGGGGAGGGAGGGACTGAAGGGAAGTTGTTGTTTAATGGGTAGAATTTCAGTTTCGTAGGATGAAAGTCCTGGAGATTGGTTGCACAACAGTGGGAATATAGGCAATAGTGAAAAATGGTCAGAATGGTAAATTTTATGCTAAGTGTTTTTTTCCACAATAAAAGGATCGGTGAATTATATGTAAAGTGAATTATATCTAAATAAAAAAAATCCTGAACATAAGTTTCCCACAACTGTTATCATGTAGAATTTTTTAAGGAGTATCTAATTCCCCATGTGCAAAGTTTATTTTTTAAATGTCACTTTAAAATTTTATTTCCTTAATTAGACTAAGTAAATTCCCTTAACATAGCCTTTTACACAAGGTCAATTTTTAAAATGTTTTCAATATAAAATTTTTCCCCCTTTTCTATCAATGCCATCCATATTACTTTGTAGAAATTCAACACACACACAAAAATATCTTGGACAAACGGTAGGCATAGAAAATAAGCTTACTGTGTTAAATACCAGAAACCCAGTACGGTTTTCCAAGTGAAAATCTTTCCTTTTTTAGACTACAAATGAGACATATTCTCAGGAGCCACATAAACTTAGGCACTTTCTTGCCTACACAACACTTTATCTTTTAAAGATGCTAAAAGAGTTGTATAATTTTTATGACTATGTCTACTCTAAGACCATGAGCAAAAGTCCTACATGTATCCTTATGTGGGTCTCTAAATGCTAAATAGAGATAGTGAACTGGCACAGGTTTTATACTGTACTTCTTGACATGCATGGCTAATAGGTCGATAATATTCAGAAAGAAACAAAAAAGGAAATAAATAGAAGACATTTTTGGATCTGTGATTCTCATTTGAGGGAAAGGTGTGCAGAATTGGTATTTACAGTACTTGCTTTTGGCTCTAATATTTTACATACCCCACTCTTGGATATTGGCTAATATCACAGAGCTAAGTTTTGTATTTAGGAAAATTTTTGTCAAATGAATATTTCATGTTTCTTTAAAAAATAGTGTATATACTCTTACACAGGTTTACTAAAATCAGACAGTTTTTATATAAAATGTACACTTGGTTGTTATCTAACCAGATTGAATAATACATGAAAGAATATAGAATTCATAGAATAATACATTATTTTAATTCTTATATGATCTGTTATATAAAAAACAAAATTTTATTCTGAAGTACTAAGTTTGTTGTGTAACCTTCCTGGTTACACGTGTTTTTTAATATTTATGTGTAAGTATGTGTGTGTCTTTGTGTATAATGTGTTTGTTTTTATATGCATTTTTATATGTTTGTAGAGATTGTTAATCAGTCTTTTATTGCCCTGTCTCTCACACACACACGTTAATGATGATAGCACTTGCTTTTTCCACCCTATGGGGTTACGACAAGGTTAAATCGAAGCAGCTTAGTTCATTGAAAAGACCATGGGTTTCATGTGAATACAATTTTGGATTCAGATCTTGTCTCTATTTTTTAATAAAACTAGATCCTTAAGCTATGAATTAAATCTTTAGACAATTTTCCCATTTTTAAAATGGGAATAGATGGCCATGTCTCCTAGAATTATTGTATAGAGCAAAACATCATGTTAAGTGCCTAGTGTTGTGTTTGACATCCAATAAAAGCTATGTTTTTATTGGAGAGTTAAAATTTTCACTTTTATTTCCCCTTGCTTTCCTTCATGTTGCAAAAAAAGACTGTCTGGTTCTTAAATGTAGAAAGGTGAGGAAAAAACTTGGATAGTAACCCATTTTTCATCCTCAGCTTTTAGTGGAATGTGTTCTGGTTATCTAGCTGGAAATTAAAGTTGTCCTGAAAGTTTCTTGGTTAAATATATAAATATAAATAAATACATACATTCCTAAAAGACAGTCTCTTCAACAAATGGTGTTGGGAAAATTGGACAGCCACATGCAGAAGAATGAAACTGGACCATTTCCTTACACCACACACAAAAATAAACTCAAAATGGATGAAAGACCTAAATGTGAGACAGGAGTCCATCAAAATCCTAGAGGAGAACAGAGGCAGCAACCTCTTCGACCTCAGCTGCAGCAACTTCTTCTTAGAAACATCGCCAAAGGCAAGGCAAGCAAGGGCAAAAATGAACTATTGGGACTTCATCAAGATAAAAAGCTTTTGCACAGCAAAAGAAACAGTCCACAAAACCAAAAGACAACCGACAGAATGGGAGAAGATATTTGCAATTGACATATCAGAT
>NW_022589707.1:66770719-66897970 GCF_004348235.1 Phoca vitulina | reverse complement strand
GGGAATGCAAGCTGGTGCAGCCACTCTGGAAAACAGTATGGAGGTTCCTCAAAAAGTTGAAAATAGAGCTACCCTATGACCCAGCAATTGCACTACTGGGTATTTATCCCAAAGATACAAAAGTAGGGATGCGAAGGGGTACGTGCACCCCGATGTTTATAGCAGCAATGTCCACAATAGCCAAAGTGTGGAAAGAGCCAAGATGTCCATCGACAGATGAATAGATAAAGAAGAGGTGGTGTATATATACAATGGAATATTATGCAGCCATCAAAAGGAATGAAATCTTGCAATTTGCAATGACGTGGATGGAACTGGAGGTTATTATGCTGAGCGAAATAAGTCAATCAGAGAAAGACATGTATCATATGATCTCACTGATATGAGGAATTCTTAATCTCAGGAAACAAACGGGGGGTTGCTGGAGTGGTGGGGGTGGGAGGGAGGGGGTGGCTGGGTGATAGACATTGGGAAGGGTATGTGTTATGGTGAGCGCTGGGAATTGTGCAAGACTGTTGAATCACAGATCTGTACCTCTGAAACAAATAATACATTTTATGTTAAAAAAAAAAAAAAAAAAGAAGGTAGAAGAAAGGGAAAAATGAAGGGGGGGAAATCGGAGGGGGAGACGATCCATGAGAGACGATGGACACTGAGAAACAAACTGAGAGTTCTAGAGGGCAGGGGGGTGGGGGGATGGGTTAGCCTGGTGATGGGTATTAAAGAGGGCACGTACTGAATTGAGCACTGGGTGTTATACGCAAACAATGAATCATGGAACACTACATCAAAAACTAATGATGTAATGTATGGTGATTAACATAACATAATAAAATAAAAATAAATAAATACATACATACATACAAACATACATACACATAACATTTAAAGTGCTATTTTATTGTATTCCCTTATCTAGACTAAATAAAATCCCTTAATGTAGCCATTTTTACACAGGGCAATTTCTTCATATTTTAATATAAACTCTTTTTTCTTTAGCAATCTATGCTACCACATTATTCTGTAGAAATTCAGCATAACAGAATATAACTTCGACAAAAGCTAAGGATAGATTTAAAAGAATAAAAAATATAAGATTCTTAGCTGAAAAAAAAAAAGCTAAGCATAGAAAATTGGTTTACTGTATTAAATACCAGAAACCCAGGACAGTTTTTCAAGTCAAATCTTTCCTTTTTAGACTCTAAGTTAAAAATATTGTCAGGATATGTTATTAATATGGATATTAATAAAATTAATTCATTTTATGGTCATATATTTATAATTTATATGTAAATATATAAATTACTAGTATTTATGTATATTGTATAACACAGTATATTATTATATGTTATATGTATTATATATTATATACATTGTATGTTATACCCAATTATATCCATTAAATTATATATTAATGTATAACCATACAAATATAATGTATTTATATATGTGTGTATAATATGTTTTGAAACAATCTGAAATTTACAGAAAAGCTCCTAGAGACCTCTGGCCAGTCCATGGGAGTGTGAGCTTCTGAATCTAGAGCTAGCAACTGTGAGTCACATCTTTTTCATATGTAGAATTTCCCTGACTTTCTCATCCAGGGAATCCAAGACAATCTATTTTAAGATCTATTGGTGAGTAAATTTAATTACATCTGTGGGGCATCTGGGTGGCTCAGCTGGTTAAGCCTCTGACTCTTGATTTTAGCTCAGGTCATGATCTCAGGATCATGAGATCGAGCCCTATGTCAATAGGCTCCACACTCAGCATGGAGTCTGCTTGAGATTCTCTCTCTCCCTCTGCCTTTTACCCTGCTTGCACTTGCTCGTTCTCTCAAAATATAGAAATAAAATATTAAAAAAAATTAATTACATCTGTGAAGTTCCTTTTGCCATACAGTGTAACATATACACCAATATGACACAAGTCATAAGGGCATGGTCATTTGGCAAGGAGTGTTGGAAAGAGACTCACTCTGCCTATACTGGAAGATATTTAAAGCTATTTAAATGTCTTAATTTTTCATCAAATTTTAGTTTATTCATTTTTTGATTTATATCAGTATGGACTCTTAGATTCCTCTTTTATTCATTATTACTTTATTATCTGCTACCATCCCGCATTTGACTATAGGAACCCTTGCAATCTGGCTACTCTTTACTTTTGACATGTTCCCCTCATTCTTTGTACACTTTCTTGCTTTCTGGCACAATAGATATTTCATCTTGTACTTTCCCTGCCCCAGTCCTTCTATCTGCTCTTTCTCCAAAGAGCCCTAATTTCTTTTAGTTGAAAATGATATTTGGAAGTTAGTATCTGGCTACTAGGTTGCTATTAAGGTGGAACTGATCCCATTTCCTTCTCAGTGGACAATTTACACACACACACACACACACACACACACACACATTGATATCTCTATATTTCTGTATACTGAAAACCGTCAGTTCATGCTTATACTTCCAATTCTAGTTAAAGGTATTTAGTTCTCTCTCTCTCTGTTTGTAACCTATTTAACAGCAAGAAACCTGGTGCCTTCTTCCATGTAGATTCCTTCTTCACCACACTTGAGCTTCATTATTCCCTAAAGAGCTGCCCTCTGCATATGCGGCTAGCGCTGCCCCATCTAATGACTTTACGACTGAATTGTCCATAAAGGGAAAGAGTAAGGAGAATAGTATTAGGGACATTTTGTTGTTGTTGTTTAAAACACTTTTATTATAATTGCCTTTTCAAAAAGGAACGCTTTATTTTAGAATAGTTGTAGGTTTACAGAAAAATTGCAGAGATAGTGCAGAGAGTTCTGGTATACCCCACACTCAATTTACCTGTTGCTAAGTAAGATCTTGCATGAGTATGATGCCTTTGTCACAACTAATGAGCCAACTTTGACACACGTTTATCAAATAAAGTCCACCCTTTATTAATGTTTCTAGTAACATTCTTCAAGGGGAGAAAAGGATTTTACCCATGTATCTTCAATTTACCCTTTGTCTTCACTGCAATTTTTCCCACAGGATTCAATTGTTATTCAAATAGAAGAACACTAAAATTGCTGGTGTGTTAGGAATTCCCTTGAAGATCATCCTCCTTATTTATAGATTTTCTAGTGTTTTACTGTAGCAACCTATTATCTGTACCCAGCATGCTTTTTTAACTTATTTTTTTAAATAAGGTAATCAAATGAGATATGGTCTGTAAAGTGCTTGGCACAGTGCCCACACCACTTTATCAGGCACCAGAGGCACAGTGTGAGGGGACTGTAAGTTTTTCAGTGGCCTGCAAAAAAAAAAAAAAAAAAAAGTGGAGACCAAGAAAAGAATCTTTGTCTGGAAACTATGAAAAGAAAATGGCAAAATCTAAATGAATAAATGTTTTATTAAATGTCTAGGAAGCATAATATTATGTCAACTTCATGAGTTGTTAAATTTGGTATTCATAAAAAATGTCACTATATTTGAAAACAATCTGTAGGTTAGATTTTCTACAAAATGATTGCTGAGAAATCAGAGCTCATCCTAATTAAAGGAATAACTTATAGGCAATCATTTCAAAAGCAAAGTAATAACAGTAATTAGGTCTTTTTTTCCCCAGCCAAAATTATTTTAACATCAGATGGGAGAGAATTTTAATGCACTTGTTAAGATACCTGTGACAATCATAAAAATTTCCCACCTAGCATGTAGTGAGTGATTGGCAAATATTAATTCTCTTTCCTTCTTTGTATTTGAACAAATATTTTGTCAGGGTGAATAATGGGTTGATAACGTAGAAAATACACTTGTTGGCAAATTCTAACAGGAGATTAAGTGATCTTCATTCATTTTGAGGGGATTCTGCAGTACAGGATAGAGAAGAAATCTAGACTTTTAGTTAGAAACATTGGCTGACTTTCTTCTCAGTCACTTCGTTTCTCCTAAATATCTGGATGCTATGTTCTGTCTCTGACTTTCTATTGCATCATCTGTAAAATGGGAATAATAATTATACTTGTGCACCTGTATTGGAGTGATGCTTGTGAAATCATTTAGTGATTATTAGGTCTATAAAATATTAAATAAAATTGCTGATCATGATACTATTGTTGGTACCAACATATTTATTTAGATATATGTCAGAAACAATGAGGTTGACGTAATCAGAACATTTTAGGCTCTTCAGAGTTTTAAACATCAGTATTTACAAAAATAAAGCTATGTAAGTAAAGAGCATCAGTGGATATTACAATGCTTGGCTGTAGTCTCTGTACTACCCACTGTGCTGCCCTATGACAGCGTGTCCCCGCTTTCTATGTCTCCTTCATTTATTCTTTGTTCCCCTAAAGAGTGAGGCACCTGCAACATTTTAAGGCTGACACCATATGATAGATCCCATCAACTTCTGCTGCTGTATTAGAAGATACACACAGCTAGAATATTATATCCTTACTAGCTTGTCCCAGAGACACAAAAGCGCTTTGTCTATACATTTTTCTCCTAAGTTTTAAAAATCTATAAAGATGGAAAAAATCTATTAAAAATTTTCCCCCTGAACAATTACATGAAGAACATGAGATTCTAGGTAGAAAGTCATTATAAAAGTCTATAAATAAAAAAAAAAAGTTCCGTCCTCCAATAAGCTTAGCAAAATTGTTCTGAAGACTAGAAGAAATTGGGATTCTCCTGCTTAATTGACAGTCTGGCATTTATTGAAGATTGCTCAAAATGGTTAACTCATATGTTCTGGCAAGTTCAAGAAATTGATAAGAGTTTTGTTCAGAAAGTACAGTTTGTCCTGTTAGCTTTTTAAAGGTTTGAAGGTTCTCTAGATATTTTTAATCAGTTATCTGAACTTAGTGTTATTTGAAGTTGTAATAAAAGCTCTCCTGAATGTATGGGAGGGCAGAGTAATAAATAAATGAGTTGTTTTCTAATTATTTTTGTAGCAGTATAGGTAAGAGCTGAAATGAAAGAAGCAACATAACAAAATAATTTAAGAATTCTAAGGTGAATGTATAGATTGATAATTGGTGACATTTTATGCCGGGTAGAGGCAGCCCGTACATCATTATATATGATACATTCCTGAAAAATATATTTGAGGGCCACGTGGGTGGCTCATTCAGTTACATTTCTGCCTTTGGCCCATGTCATGATCTCAGGGTCCTGGGATGGAGCCCTGCGTTGGTCTCCCTGCTCACCAGGGAGCCTGCTTCTCCCTCTCCCTCTGCCCCTCCACCCTACTTGTGCTTGGGCTCTCTCTCTCTCTCTCCTCCCCCTCTCTCTCAAATAAATAAATGAAATCTTTTATATATATATGTGTGTATATATATATATATGTATATGTTTATTTGAGAAATCCAGTGTCTGAAAACAAATGAAATACTTGATTTATTTTTTTTAATGGAATAGATGTGGTGTTCCACTTCTGGAAAGCTAAAAATTAGTACTATATTGTTCAATACCATCCCTGCAGGTAGGTATTCTAGTGGGTGGGTGTGAACCTTTGCAGGGACATGGGGAAGCGATTGCAGGACAGAACCTGCCAGCTCCCTCCTGGAAACTAGAGACATCAAACCGTGAGCCTCTGTCTCACACGATTCCTGCCTCTGTCTGATTTCTCACCCAGAGCATTGATCTGAATGTTGAGAGGCTTTCAGTCTTTAAACTACCTAGACTTGGTACCTGTAGTGTTCTGGAGCATGATGAAGACAGAAGAAAGTTGGGCAAGTGTCCCCACACTTGCAAGTGGGGCCACCTGGATGGGGAGACGCCCCAGCTGCCTGAACAGGAGCACTGCCAGTTGCCTTCTCTCTCTCTTTTTTTAATATTTTATTTATTTATTAGAGAGAGAAAGCACAAGCAGGGGGAGGGGCAGAAGGAGAGGGAGAAGCAGACTCCCTGCAGAGCAGGGAGCCCGATGCGGGGCTCGATCCCAGGACCCCAAGATCATGACCCGAGCCGAAGGCAGACGCTTAACTGACTAAGCCACCCAGGTGCCCCAGTTGCCTTCTCTTCTTATTGCCACTCTTGTAGCCTGGAGTTGAGTTAATATTGAGGGGGAAGAAGGGAAGATAAGTGGGATAAAAGGACACTAGCTGTGGATGATGATGACACACATGCTCATAACTTGGGGTATCCTAGAGTCCTCAGAATCTGCATAGGACCCCTCAGCCTAGAAGAGAAAGGGACGATAGAAGAGACTGTGGACATGCTGTTGTGAACATGGGCAAAAAGCATTCTAATTTTTTGGTTTTGCTGGTGCTGCTGCAAATAATAGTCTAAAAATGCCACAGCCCCATCATGAAGGCTGACCTCCCTTCCCTTGCCCAAATCTCCATGGGTTTCCCTAAATCACTCTCAGTCAATGCTAGTGTGAAATTCTGAATTTGGCCCATGGAAAGTGGTTTAGGGCATGGATTTATAATACACACAAAAAATGTCTATTTTGTAAATGTCAAGAACCACCTTTATGTTATGAGTTCATAAAGAAACTACAGTAAACCATAATTCCCTGGTCACAATAGCTCCTAGCCAAGTCAAATCAACAGTAAGTCCAGCTCTAGTGGGCCTGGTTGGTGCTCATAATAATTCCAAGACTACAATTTATGTTTGTTGAAATGAAAGAATTATTTAAAGAAACGACCAGATAAAAAGAATTTCTGTGACTGTGTGCAATATTCTCAGTTGTTTTTCTGTGTGTTTTCAGCAACCACAAATGGTATTCATAAATCCCCAGTGTTTCCAACTTTAAATTTTAAAATGTGTCTCTTGTATATATAGCACTATGAAATGAGAAAAATGTAGTATTGGCAAAGCTGATCCTGCTAAGGGGCTGCAGTTCCAAACACAATGACAATTATTCAATTAGTAGTAACTCATCTCTAAACAATATCTTTGGGTTACCATGTGCTTGCACAAATTTAGAATTATAGCCTCATAACCAACCCTCACAGGTAATTCTGAAGGAAAAGTGCCAAAGTCAAATACTCTTTCTGGGAAGTGTTGGTTTCTTTTCTTTCAAAATTTTATTTCTAACCAATATTATTATTTTTACAAAAATCAAGAAAAAATACTACAATTCTTAAAGAAAACATCTAATGTTTTGCCATTTGGGGAAAGTAAATTATAATAGCACATGTAAGACTATCTATCTATCTATCTATCTATCTATCATCTATCTATCTATCTATCTATCTATCTATCTATCTATCTATCTATGAGAGAGGGCATTTAGATCACAGCTCTCCTACTGATTTTAGTCTGCCATAATTTATACTAATTGGCTTTATTTAGATTCTTTTTATTATGAGAAGAAATGCTGGAGCACCATCGGCTTTGGAAACATTCTATTCTGTTATTATAATGCTATATATGGAAATCCAAAATTTTCACCATGGTATGTTGCTGGTATGAACCGTCATTGATTCAAATCCAAATCAAGCTGCAATACTGTTTAGACAGACCATGTGAGTATAGAACAACTAAAGGCACTATTTTTATTCATTTTGTTTTACCATGGTGATATTTTAATCAGAGTTCTCAAGGCAATGGAACCATGCAGAAAGGTCTTTTACTGGCATTATTAGAGACTTTTGAAAAATCCTCAGTTTTATGAAGAATTTTTTTTTTTACACAAAAGTGAAACAACAAGAACAACCTTTATTTTTATGGGAGCACAACAAAAAAGACTCTAAACATTGCTTAGATAGCCTCATGATAGTCTCTCTACAAGTAATCCTTATTTGTTTATCTAGTCATTTTCTCTGCTTAAAGTTCATGAACATTATTGCCACCCCTGGTTATAGTTATCGCTAAATGCAGCCCACAAGCCAGCTGGTGCTGCAAGTGAAGACCTCTTATTCTAAAATGTTTAATTACCTCTTTCAGCCTGGAAAAGTATGGGCAAAAAGATAGTGAGCTTTAGCTTAGGAGCAATTGAACAAAGTTCTATTTAGTCTGATGCTTTCCCTCAATTGTAAAATTGATCCTCTTAATCAATACAGTGGAGAGAAAAAGAGGTAATCCTACAGAGAAGAGGGGTGGAGAATGATACGATTCGATGAGGCTTGACGATAGCCCCACAATTTTGAAGTGACAGAGATTCTAAGAAGAGCTCTGTCCATGGCCACTTGTAAATACAAATAAAATAAGCAAAGTATAAATGATTTTCCATTTTGGTTTAGTCACATCATTGGTTCTATTATCTTGATAATCAAGAGGTATCTAATCAAGCATTAACTTGATAGAAAGAATTGTATAAGAGATGGCAAGGTACAGAATCGCCTGTGTCAGGTTACTCAACAAAGTTCAATAAAAACATAGCGCATGTGCACATTAAAGGTGGCCTCTGAGTGCAAAACATTCAAGATGAAGCACTCCGAGCCATCGCTGTGATGGCTGTTACCCAGCCTGAGCAGTGATCCTTCCTGTACCTAGAAGAATATGAAATCTCTTCACACTTGGGGTTCAGATAGATACTGTTAGGTTTCCAAATCATTATCTCCTGACACAGACTGTTACGTTTCCAAATCATTATCCACAATTCAAGATGGAACGAAGAAATTTTTAGGAACAAAAGATCTCTATGACCATGTCTGAAGTTTGGAAGGAGGCACCAGACTCAGGATCAGGGCCTGAACGGTGGGTGGGAAGGGAGTGGGGAGGAGATTCTGGGAGGAATGACAGTGGTTTCCAGTGCAGTGAGTTGAATACCCTTGGTCCCAAACCCCTCAACCCCTTAGATAACCTGAGCTGGTGGCAAATTGAAAAGAACTAAATGGACAAGGATAGTTTCTGGTATTAGGCCCAATACACTTGTTGATGGCTGGATATTGGGAGAGGAAGGTGTTTCTTTCCTGGTTTGAGATAAAGTTGAGAAGAGAAGTTTGGTCGACAAGAAAACTACTGGTAGAGGTGGCAAGTCCCCAGAGGCAACAGAAGCACACAGGGTTCCCACAGTGCTGACCTCAGAAAGAATGAGCAGCCCTGAAGGGAGAGGAGAGAGAGAGAGGGAGAGAGCTACAGTTGGGGGACCATTGTGCTGACTCTGATTCTGGTTTGGTTTATGTTTGGTAAACTTCTCCACAAACCCCACTTTTTCTGAGAGGATCTGAAAAGACAAAGTGGGAAGGTTGAGTATCTGGGATATGAAGACTACTAATTCAGGGGATGTAGGAACCTAATCTTATCTATTACACCTTCAAATTAATATTGTTTAAACACCAGTTCTTCTTCCTTTTTTTTTTTTTTTTTACTTTGTAGAATTTTATTTAGGTCAAGTTCTTAGTACACAGCAACAATTTCAAATACAATTTTAAACACCACTTCTTGACCTGTTCCTGGTCTCTTGCTTTATCTTTTTTCTGCCTCTTTGCAATCCCCTATAAGCCAGATGCTGAATGCACCCTTTTTCATGTTATCATTGGCTTTCTGGAGTTGTCCTTAATTTTTAGATTATGTCTGACCCATCCCAGACCCTGGAACCCTCCCAGAATTCAAGTGAGGTTTGTCCTATCTTTAGGTGAGTGGATTTGCCAAAATAGTAAGAGCTGAGATTTACAATCAGCAGTAATGCTCAAATAAGTCTAGGAAGGAAGTTTAGGACAAATGGCTAATTCTTAGTGGACAAGGCAAGATCGATTGTGTATAGCCATAACCCTGAAAGAAAATCCAGTGGTCATGGTTTTGGCGAATGCCTTACAAATGCCCAAGCCCAAAAAGCAATGACAAAGTTTTTTTTCTGGTAACTCTTTGTCCTCATCTAGTTCTGTGTTCAAAGGATCACCATTTTAAAAAGGCAGATGGAAGGCTGGATTTGGGAGAGTGGGATGAGCTGAGTAGGGTCCTGTGAGAGATGATCATGGCACAGAAGCAAGGATACTGATCTCATTTTGCAGAATCACGTTTCCCAGGATGTCAGGTACTTTATGGGCAAAGCTACAGGTGACAGTGATAATACCACAGCTTATGTACTGTGAACCCTCTCTCCATCATCTTCAACAATCCACTAAGGAAGACAAGATTGTAAGAGAAAGAAATGACTTTAATTTATGGAACCCAAAAATCACAAGGCACTAGCTTCTTAGCATCTTATATACAGAGAACTGGATGTACTAACCAGACACTCTGGGACCCCAGGGACACCCTCATATTGCAGCCCAGATCCTCCCTGACCTCTTACTCTATTCCTGACTTCTCTACACAAGTGTTAACTTGCAGATACCTGTGTCCTCTTGTCTCTACAGTGTGGTGAGGTCAAACTATTAAAACCCAGGAGACTTGGCCTCTAGTTTGAACTTATCTTCTGACTAGTATAAAACCCAAGTAAATCACTTTTCCTCTCTGGACCTCAGTTTTCTTATCATTTTTAGAAGAAGTCAAGTCTAGATGATTTTTCCCATTTCTTCCAATACTGTGGATCATTGACTTTATGGATTTTTTTTTTTTAAAGATTTTATTTATTTATTTGACAGAGAGAGAGAGAGCAAGAGCAGGAACACAAGCAGGGGGAGTGGGAGAGGGAGAAGCAGGCTTCCCGCTGAGCAGGGAGCCCGATGTGGGACTCGATCCCAGGACTCTGGGATCATGACCTGAGCCGAAGGCAAACGCTTAACGACTGAGCCACCCAGGCGCCCTGACTTTATGGATTTTTGAACAGATCTTGCTCAGTCCCATTTTCTACCTATACAATGCTGCCTCTCACTTAAGGCCTTCCTGTGTCTCAACCAGTATCCACCAAATCCTGTTTGACTCATTTTCCTCTTTGAATCAGCACTGACCTGGCCCATTCCTGCTTCATCTAAAACAGAGCGATAGAGAATAAAGAGCACTTATTTTATTCACTTACCTCCTTTTTGAAAATTTAGTTTTAAACTGCAAACTCAGCAAATAGTTTGTTGAGGCCAGGCCAGATTCCTTTTTAATAAAACAGGAAGATATAACATAGGTGATTCCATTTTCTTGCAAGGTTTAGTGATCTATGCACTTAAAGTCTTCACAAATGAACTTTGTGGAAAAAGAAAATACTTGGAAATGAACACTGTCGTCTCAGCCATCACACTTAAATCTAACAAGTTTGGTACTTCTATTTCTTCTTTTTCTTTTGTACAGCTGATTTTATGTATTTGAATACGGGAAATATTTTGTAGCATTTGAAAACCTTTTGATGGTTCACACAATATACTCCAAATTCATGTAACAAATTTCGATTTTGAAAACTGCTTCTAAGCAATTCACTTAACCTCATTGCACCTCCTTTTCCTTGTCTATAAATTGAAGAGGTTGAAACAGCTAATCTCAAAGGAACCTTCCAGTCCAAAAACGTTATGATTCGATGTTTTCCTCATTTATTGTACACAGTGAGAACAACTCTTCTAGTGGCCAAGCACAATAGAAAGCCTAATGATAATGGCTTTGACAGGAGTCTAATTAGGGCTTTTAGATATAAATTCAATTTATGCTAAGGTCTTTCTCATGAGTCTTAGTTGGATGGTGGCTTTAAGGAATATTACTAAGCTTGGGTGAATTCCAAAGCATCTTTATCTCATGGCTCTAATATTTTTGCTTTACAGTAGAGTCATACCAATTTATTGTTATAAGTTCATAGTATAGAAGGACTCGGGCAATAAGGAATTTTTTAAAAGGGAGAATGATGAATATATTTTGCATGAGGCTACATTATTTTAGAGTCAGAAGGGATCCTGGAAAATTTATGTGGATTTACTGGTACAGGAACAATGCTAAAAATAAGGCAATAAAAGGACCTGATTCATTAATTGGAAGATTTTATATGAAGAATTTCTGGCAGAAAGAAATACTTGGGGATTAAATAATAAAACTGAATCTGTTTTCAAGACAAAAGAGTTGTTTCCATTATTCCTGCCAGATATCATGTAGAGAAATAAGCAGCAAAAGAGAAAGCAATTTGAAAATTGTATAGATTACTATTTTAAAAATTATATTCTGTCAACTTAGATCTGCAAAAACCTGTTCCTCAAAAATGGGCATTGTTTTCAAATAAATTTGAGAAACACTGGTTTCAACAAAACTGCCATATTTTATTTTACATAGCGAATTTTTAGGAGCCTTAATATTCTAGTGTATGATGGATACTGTTAAGTCTCTAAGAGAGGAATAAAGCACATGTTTTTTTATGTTATGTTAATCACCATACATTACATCATTAGTTTCTGATGTAGTGTTCCATGATTCATTGTTTGCATATAACACCCAGTGCTCCATGCAGAACGTGCCCTCTTTAATACCCATCACCAGGGTAACCCATCCTTTTTAAAATAAACTTATTGAACAGGGAATCTTTAAGAAATTTGATCAGATTAAAATATCATTTAGTAATTATAAAGAAAGAATGTTAACATACATTTTGAAACTCTGGTCTATGTTATCTTATAAAACTTTCAGTTTAAAAATATTTGTGGTTTGAGTTGCTCGTGCAAGTGTGTGTGTGTGTGTGTGTGTGTGTTTATGTATTAACAGTCATTTGGGCAAATATTTAGAAGAACTTTGGTGATGATGCTGTTAGCCTTTGATGTTCTGGTTTAAGTCCATTTCTTATTTTTTTATATTTTATATTTTTTTAAGATTTTATTTGAGAGAAAGAGAGAGAGAGAGAGAGCACAAGCAGGGGGAGTGGTAGGCAGAGGGAGAAGTGGGCTCCCTGGAGCCCAATGCAGGGCTCGATCCCAGGACCCTGGGATCATGACCTGAGCCAAAGGCAGCCACTTAACCAACTGAGCCACCCCGGTGCCCCTATAGGTCCATTTTTTACCCGTCTTGTTATCTAAAAATGAATGTGACCCCCCCCCCAATTCTTTGTCCATGGCCCATCTTCTCCATTCCGCTCTCAAAATGTCCAAGACCTAGCATGCCTCATCTCAGCAAACATGAAGTATATTACTCTACATGTCGGAAAATTGGGGACTATTCTTCCCACTGATTATTGCCAAATAATTACTACATCCTGCTGATTTTACCTTCTAAGCATCTCCTGAATCCACCTCTTTCTTTCCATCTCTGCTGCCAACAAGCATAGGTTAAGTTACTGACCTTCCTATGCACTGTTGTAAGAGTCTCCTAATTCTCTCTCCAAGTGTACTTTTCCAAGTTATTTTATTCATTGTCACATCAGAAATTAAAAACAAAAAATTCTATCATACCTCTTCATCACTCAGTATCCTCTGATAGCTTTTTCCTTAAAGGAAAATAACATAATCCTTGAGATGGCCTACAAAGCCTTAAACAATGTTTAGCATTCTAGACTTTTCAGGAGTCAAATTTCCTTTTTATTTTTAAATCAATTTTATTGAGATATAATTAACACACGGTAAAATGCAACCATTTTAAAAGAACATTTTGCTAAATTTTGACAAATTTATCTATCTAATCAGGATATAGATGATTTTCTATCACCCTAAAAATTCCTGTGAGCACCATCCCAGGCAACCTCAAACACCACCCCACTCCTTTTGGTTTCCATGATTCAGAGTGTTTTTCTGCTCAATGGAAGATTCCTTGACCTATTTATGAAGATGCAGGATGTTCCCCAATGTTGTTTCCTCTGCCTGGGACGTTCCTCCCCACCCCAAACGCATGCCAGAGTGCCTACCAACTCTTATTCACCCATCCATTTTTAAAGGTTTATTTACTTGTTTTAGAGAGAGCGAGAGAGAGGGAGAGCAGGTGGAAGGGCAGAAGGAGAGGAACCCAAGCAGATTCTGTGCTGAGCAGGGAGCCCAATGCGGGGCTCGATCTCACGACCATGAGATTATGACCTGAGCTGAAAACAAGAGTCTGATGCTCAACCCTCTGAGCTACCCAGGTGCCCACCCATCCATTTTCAGTTTAAACATCATTTCTTTAGTCATTTAAAAGTGTGTCTAGCCAAGTAGCTACTCATTAAATATTAGTTATTATTTTAATGAGTAGTAAGTTCGTTTGAAGGATAGGACTTTTGGGTAAAAAAAAAATCATAGAAAAAAGGATAAGAGCTCTGGCCTGCTTTAAAAAAATATCAATTCAGCATGAGACAGTTTTGAAGAAGATGTTCATTTTAACAATTTCCTGAAACCACAAAAAGAGCTATAGTTTTTTTATTTTTTTGTTTTGTTTTGTTTTTAGTCCATGAATTTCCCAAGATGTTATCCAAGGTAGGATTTAGGAAAAATAGTGAATTAGATTATCTGACAGATAAAATATTCTGTAGTTGTAGGAGGGCCCTGTGTTCCCATTACTGTCCCACAAAATAAGTCTGTCTTTACTGAGTTACTAAACTATTGTGAGGATAGAGAGAAGAGAAAGAGGAGGAAATAATTTTGCTGGGGCTTATCCATTATCTTTTATCACCCATCTATTGTTGAGATTAGATTTTTTTTTTTTTTTAACAGTCTCTGGGTCACTGTGAGAGTTAGGTCATCCAGACCCAAGCACTGAACCCATTCTGCCAAAGCCATGTGGACCTAAACCTCTTCTCTAATTAAATATCAATCATTTCAGGAATGCTTCCTTGGTGAGACAACCCTTCTGGTGGTAATGAATCATAAAGCTCAAAGAAGACAGTTGAAGGAGTAACTAGTGAGCCAGTTTGGTCCTATTAAAGGGAAAGTAAAAAATTCAATTATTTAGCCAGAATTTGAGGTTCAACTTTGCAATTGATCATTTAAATAATTTCCTTTTCTGAGGAAGTTTCATGTAATAAAAATGGCTAAGATCCTACAGTTGCTTTTAACTCAGTAAAAATAAAGAGCAATTGGTGCTGTGTTGCTATAATGGCTTATGTGACTTATTCATTGAGCTCCCCAAAGATCTTGCATATTCTGGAAACAGTCATTTGTTTGTTAAAATGCTGAAGAGTTAAGATGTTTATTGTTTTATATAAAATCCTCTTTGAGATGGACTAAAAGGGTGTGTTAGTTATTTTAATCATACATTGTGCTATAATATTTTACTCTGAATTTGTTATGGCACTAACGATTTTAAGAGTATCGTCAATTACATCGCTGATTCTAACCATCTAAATTGGTCTTCCATCCTTAAGTTTTTTTTTCTCACATATTTAAACGCATTTGTAAACCATGTATTTCAGTTGTTGAAAAAAGTTAGTTAAGCTGCTATTTCATCACTGATTTATGATTTTATCATCTCTCGTGTGCCCGCTGACCTTTGGGCTCAGTGCTGCACAGGCATGCTTCGAGTGTGCTTTAATGCAGCTGGGGGTGGGTGGGGGGATACTATAGGTACTTCTGAGCATTTCTTAGAGACCAAATCAGATTTGCTTACTAGAAAGGAATTAGGCGGAGGCTTGTGTTGCCAAAGGGTATTGGGGAACTCAGGTTATATAATTAAAGTGTTGATGCTGATGAAATTAACCAGAGCGCCAAGTGATCTATCATAGGAATTAAAATTATATTTTTAAAAAGGCTTGTCAAATTGCATGATGCATAACAGGTTTTCTCTGAAGTAGTGTGTTGGACATAGAACGTCAAAGTCGGTTATATATTACTTTATATGTAAATATAATTTCCTTCTGAAGTTCTAGCAGCAACTGCAAGCTCTGATTTGTCTAAAAAATAGTATGTATCGGTTGATTCATTATAGAATTGTAGAAAGATAAGTAAAACAAATGCAAAGACCTTGTCCGGTTCACTTACCATTCTCATGCAGGTAAACTTATAGCCATAGCACTTACTAGATTATCTTTAAAGTTATTTTAATAGAAATTTCCCCCATTATAAAAATAGTCAAGTGAGGGGTGCCTGGCTGGCTCAGTCGGTGGTGCATGTGACTCTTGATCTTGGGGTTGTGGGTTCGGGCCCCACGTTGGTGGTGGAGCCTACTTAAAAAAATAACCAAGTTAAAATTCTGGAAAATACAAACCTATTTTCTGTCACTAAAGATTTGGCTATTATGGAAGTTTCTCTTTATAGCTTTAATTGGTCTCATACAATGTATTTTGAAATGTCTGCATTGTACTCTATGGTTGTAATGCTTCAATATTTATTTAAGCACTCAGTGATTATTAAATATTTTGGTTATATGCAGATTTTCACATTATAAATGAATTTCTGTTCATGTCTGAAAATGAATTTTAAGAAATTAAATTATTTGTTTGAAGTGTAGGCCCATTTTTAAAGCTTTTGTCACATTTTGTCACATTTTGCCAAAACAAATTTGAAAGGTGTTTCTAATTGGAGCCTTTACCAAAACCTGGAATTAGAAATTTAGAAAAATAGTATCTTGTTTGAAAGGTGCCTCTAACTCTTTGAATAATAGGGACCTAAATTTTTCTTTTCCACATTTATTGGATATTTGTACTTTCCTTATGATAGACTGCTCTTAACATATTTTCTTAGGAATAGATCTGATAGCCAGAACGAATAAGCAGAACTTGTCTATAACAGGTCAAACCATTTCTTTTCCTTTAAAAATATATACATATATCATAATAAGAACACTTACCATGAGATTACCCTCTTAACAACTTTTTAAGTGTACAACCATAAACTCTGAGGAATTAAGGTTGGATTGTCAGTTTGAAAATATATCAGTATTGTGACTATTACAGTACAGTGAGGCTGGGCCAATTCAAATGGTTTAGTGCTAATGTCCGATTATTTTTTAACCTGATGTGAATTTATACTCCATAATTATCCACCTTTTCTAACTTTAGAAGATTTGAGGATGCAATCTTACCTCTTTCATTTATAATCCATGGATTCTGAGGAAATAACTTAAACTTTCTGATCCTTTTCTCCTAATCGATAAAATGGATTGGAAACAGCTTGTCTTTTAAGGTGGTAGTGGAGATTAATTGAGGTATTTCTGTTCAATTATTAAAAAAGTTAGGTGATTACATGTGCCTGGCCTGTTGCTATGGTATTACAATATTAAGATGAAGAAGGTAGGAACTCAGCGCTCAAGAAATTTTAGAACCAATAAGAGATATGGAATTTAGAATCTGAGGGTTTGAAAAAGACTGGTTGCGGGGTCATTGAGTACAACGGCCAAGAAAGAATTAAGATTTCTTGAGATGTATGGTGCAACTTAGTAAGTTTCTTTAAGTAGCACGGGGACAGGACCGGCAGGCCGGAAGAGCTGCGCGTTTGCTGTAGGAAGCTGGTGGGTAGATGCTTAGTGCTCAAGGGGGAGGGGACGTGCAAGGGAGTATTAGATCATAAATGTTTTCTTTGAATTTCTCCTTGTAAAACTACTTCTGCAAGATTTCTCTGGTGCTTCTTGTTCAGTTTGATATTAACTATCGGTGAGATATACAGGCAGTCCTGAGACCCTTTAAGAATGTAGCAACCAGCACACAGTTGATCCTTATCAGAATTATGCAGGCTGTAGGTCAGCCTTACGGGCTAAAGGTGAACATGTTTCTGCTTATAGCCCCTCATCAGTTTCAATTTCCTTATTTCTGCTAGTAATATAATGGGAAAAAATCCATTGTCATCCTATTTGAATGTTTGTTTCACCTTTAGGTTAATGGAAAGCCTTAATTCTATTGACCTAGTGTGAGAAGGTCAAGGTCCTCAAATTGTGCTATTTGTAAAACAAAACCAAAAAGAAAAAAAGTTTAAGGATGATTGATTCTGTATTTGTGAAACATCACTAGGGTGGAAAATTGAGAGCCAGAGATTTGAAGTGATTCCCTTAGGGTTTTAGTGACAAGAACAGGGCTAGATCCAAGTTCCTAGTTGTTTTATGTACTATTACACATTTCCACACGTAAGCCAAAATCACTGATTTTTTTTTTCCTCAGAAGCACTATTAAGAAAATGATATCAGAAGCTTTTCAGGTAAATAATACAATTTTTAAAAATTACAGAGAAAGAGCTCTCCTTCAGAATGGGGCTGGTTTTTAGCATCTATGTAGTTTTGAATACAAAGCAGTCAATTCTATCCACTCTGAAGTATAGGTTCAAATGGGAGGCTATAATCAGAAATAATTTGAACTCCATAAATTAAAGATACCTTGAGAGTAAGTGGTAGTTCTATGTGAAAAAAATATTTCTAAGAAAAAATGTGTATAAAAATCTCATTATAAATGCTATTATTTTAACCAAATGTAATTGTAATGATATAAAAATGATGGAGGAATATAGGCTATATTATGAATTATTTTTGAGTTGTGACTATTACAGCTATTATACCTGATCATTTAGCTAAAGATGAAAACTATATTCAGACAATAAACCAAACACACTACTTGATATTTCAGAAGCCCAATATTTCTACATAAGGAAAATGAGCTATTTTTTTAATTGATGAACAGACAAGTAATTCTTTTTTTTTTTAATAAATGTTTGTTTGTTTATTTATTTATTTATTTATTTATTTATGAGAGTCAGAGAGAGAGAGAGAGAGGCAGAGGCAGAGGGAGAAGCAGGTTCCCCGCCTAGCAGGGAGCCCGATGCAGGACTCGATCCCAGGACCCTGGGATCATGACCTGAGCCGAAGGCAGATGCTTAACCATCTGAGCCACCCAGGCGCCCCCAGACAAGTAATTCTAATCTTAAGACTGTAGAATTGAGAAGATACATGACAGTGGAGTTAAAATAATAGAAAGTTCTTAAAGAAAATTATAAACTCCTTAGTGACATTTACTTTATAATGGTAGATAGATTCTCGTGACTGTAGTTGTAGTATTATGGGCTTTCATATTTGTCAAAACTTATTGAACTGTACATTTAAAATGTATGCATTTTATTGTATGTAAGTTATAACTTAAGTAGATTTAAATGTTAGTTTAAGTTGAAATTTGATGTGGTATTGATGTCAGATGCTCTGTTGACCAAATAATTTATTGTTCCTCATTCAGTCTCCTAACTCCTGATACTTTGGTTACTAGAAGTACAGCCTTTGGGAAATAAATACAAATAACAAGTTTTTAATAAAGGGGACAATGTAATACTTGCAATATGTATTAGAACACTATATGATAACATTTTGATATCTATAGAAGGCATCAGCTCTCCACAGAGTTCAGCAGCAGCATTTTATATAAGGCGCTGCCCAGAGAGGGGCCCGGATGACGCTGCTCTGGGTTCCTGTCATCACTTAAAGGGAAACTTTCACACCGTCCAGAGTCCTTGATGTCCTGCAACTGGTGAAGGATGTCCTCAAATTCTTTGCAGCGGGAATCCACTTGGCTGGCACGCAACCTCGACTTTCAAATGAAACAGTACATCTACATAGGGAAAAACGATGACATGTACGTGCTAAATGTGAAGAGAATCTGGGAGGAGCTTCTGCTGGTAGCTCGTGCCCTCGTTCCCTTTGCAAACCTGGCCAATATCTGGGCCTTGCCCCCATCTCCCCTGGCCAGCAAGCTGTGCTGGAGTTTGCTCTTGCCGCTGGAGTCACTCCCGCTGTAGGCCACTTCGCTCCTGGAACTTTCACTAACCAGGTCCAGGCAGCCCTTGGGGACCCTCGACTTGTGGTTGTTCCTGATCCCAGGGCTGACCACCAGCTTCTCACAGAGCCTGCTTCTGGTAACCTGCTTGCCACAGCTAGCTCTGTGTAACACGGACCCTTCTGCACTGTGTAGACACTGCTTTCTAGTGCTACAAGAGCTCACTCAGAGGATCTGATGTGGTGGATGCTGGCTCAGGAGGTTGTCCCTTGGCGTGGCACCAAGTAAAGGCCAGTGAGTGGTCATGGGGGATCCCTCCTTCTACAGAGATCCCAAAGAGATTGAAAAAGAAGAGCAGGCTGCTGCTGAAAAGGCTGTGACCGAGAAAGAATTTCAGGGTGAATAGACTGTTCCTGCTCCCAAATTTGCTTCTGCTCAACCTGAGGTCACAGACTGGTGTGAAGTGGGGCGGGTGTCCCCTGTGCTTATTCAGTCGTTCTCTCTGAAGATGGGCACAGCCAGCCTGCCCTGAAGGACTGGTCTGCAGCACCCACTGCTCAGGCCACCGAATGGGTAAGAACAACCATCGCGTGTTTCTCCACTCTTCTTCCATAGGGTCTTGAAGCAGGAAATGGAAACCAAGTTGACAGAAGATAAACAGTTAAGAAAAAAAAAATGAAGAAAGGAAAAATGCCCATGTAGAAGATAGCCTTGGACTCTTGCTGTACTCTAACTACTGAACAGAACTATAGTACTCATTTGTTTTAAACAACTGATTTTTATATTCCTTTAAAATGGGAGGTGATGACAGAAGCAGACCTCTAGTACTCACATGTGCCCCCTTATGCCAAGAATTTGAGTTTTAATTCCAGCTACAAAAAAGGGAACCAGAACTTCTTAGAGAAGATGTGATTCTATTTTAGGGCAGAGATAATTCAGAATGGGCATAAAACTTTTTACTGTTACCAAAAAGCAAGAAAGCTTTTTAAAAATATCAGGACTATTACTAAATGGATAAATAATCCACCTGAAGGACGCTGTCGCCAGCTAAGAGATGAAAATGTAAGCTCAAAATTGTAAGTAATGGAAATAATTTGAGTTTAGAAATGGCCATGATTTCAAAATGAAACTCAAAGAAAAAGTGCAAATAAATTGCAATGAGGTAGTTGTGATAACTTTGAAAGTACATGACCGGTCTTCTCATTACTGATTTTAATAAGTAAAACAGAGTGCATGTGTACGTGTTTTCTACATACACATATATCTTTGTTTCAGTGTTTAAGTATAAGTGTATATAGAGGGTTATTACTGATAAGTAAGATGGCAACACATGCCTAAAAAAGGAAGCAACTATAAATACGTTGTGCTTGTTTCTTTCCTGCATATGGAGGTTATATATGTATGTATCTGTGTGTAATCATAATCTATATGACAGTGAAGAGGTCTAATTTTGAGTAAGCCAAATATTTTCTGTAAAGGTAATAATTCTTCTGAGAACTCTGCAAGACAAGACATTAGCAGATGCTTAGTTACCAAATAATTCCAGCATATGAGAACGAGGTAGAAATATTTTCCACTAGTTGATCAACTCTGGTGGTCCTACAAATTAACTGATTAATATCACCCTTTGGGAGAATTTAGCCAAATGTTCCAAAGGGAAGAATTACTGGGTTAGATTTGAACCTTCATTTGCTAGAAGATAAAATGGCTAGACCTTCTGATGATTATAAGTTATAGATAGAGCCAACAGAAATTTTTAATCATAATAAAAGACTTGTATAGGTAATTGTACAAGGATGATGACTTAGGTGGTCCTGGCCACTACAAAGGTAAATAACACATCTTTTCTGGAAATGATGTGGAAAGACTGGACTTGTCCCATGATGCAGCAAATCAAGTTATCTGAGCTTTGTGAAGAATCACTTGGCCCTTAAGCCAGAACCAGCAAGGATGTTTAAATCTGAGGTAGGGCTCTTTCTCTTTTTAAAAGGTGATATTATTGATGTTCTAGGAAGTTTCCACAAAAATTTTTAGTTAAAATACTAACCCTCAAGAAGGTGTAAGACTAGGAATAATAATATAATAACAATATGAGTGGATGAATACATAAACAAACAAAAAAATAAATTGCTAATCAACACCCTACTGAACATTTGAGGGAAACCCTCTGAATATTTCTAGGGCTGTTTCTTTGTGCAGTTCATGCTTCTTTCTTGTGAACACTTAGCTACTTGGGATCTCAGATGCCTCAGTTCAGTGAGTCCATCAGCCCTGCCTCATTTCCTTTCTGTGTTCATGACCTGGACATTCTTGAAAGAATGAAGTAGGCCGTTTGTAGGGCTGGCTTCATTTGTTTACCGTCTTTCAGGGATGAATGGTCTTTATTGGCTGATGTTTAGTGGTTTTGAAAATTTTGATCCCTATATTTTGTCTGTTGTGTTTTTTGTTGGTGGTGGTGCTGTTGTTACATGGGGGAAGATAAATCTTTCCCCATTGGTCCAGCTTGTCCAGAAGCAAGAGAGCACCTGTCTGCTTAATATTTTGTGGGACCAAACGAGAAGTACACAAATAGAATTTCTGCTGCATACTGAAATAGGATGGTTTTCTTAAGAAAAAGCATTTGTCCACTTGAGTTGAGAGTTGTACAGTCCCCTTCTTTTCATGAAACACAATTTTTACTTGAAAGATTAACTGACAGACAAACTACGGTTTTTTAAATGCTTGGGCATTAGCAAATACTTACTTAAAAATGAAAGAAGTGATCTTGTCATTTCAAAGGAAATCAACTGGTATTTGTTGCCAATGATACAATTCAAGCTTTTAAGAGAAGATTCAAGTTTTGGAAAACTTGTGACAGCTACTGTGAGCTTGAGAGCTTCCCAATCCTTACAAACTTTTCTGATAAAAATGATGGTGATATCAACAAATGTATTATTACTTTGTTTAATAAAATATATTAATATTTGAAAAAACACACAACTCAGTGAACTAATATTTTTCAAGTAATCAATAGTAGAAAAACATGTAAGAATAAAAGAATAATGCAAAAAGAGAGCATTTAATGTAACAGTAAGAGGTAACAGAGTTAAGCAGTGTTCACTGACTTGGTTTCAGATTGCACATTGCAATGAAGCTTTAATAGACTACCACTTACTGAGTTTTGGTGTAGTATCAAGAAGAATATCCAAAGTTTTCTGGAAAGTCTGTTAAAATACTCCTCTTACTTCCAACTACATATCTATGGGAGTCTGGATTTTCACATACTCCAAACAAAAGAACGTGTTGCAACACATTGAATTCAGAAGCAAACATGAGAATTTCTTTTTCTTCTATGAAGCCAGGCACTAAAGAGATGTGCAGAAATGTAAGATAACACCACTCTTCTCATTATTTCAGGGGGAGAAAAATAGAGCCCATTTCCTTCTAAAATATATTATTTACTTTAACATATAATATAATTACTAACGTAAAATGTAATTATTGTCATTTTTAAATGAGTTAATGTTTTATTTTCTTCAACCTTAATTTCTTACATGGTAAAAACATTCTTACATGGTAAATATTGACAAATATTAACCAATGTAAAACAAAAGTTCTGTGAAATTCTCAACCAAGGGACTCAGAGACCAGAAAGTTAGAGAATTACTTTTCTAATCATTGTGGTCTTATGGGTAGAGCCAACATTTTCAAGCACTTCCATATGTCTGGTGTTATCAAACTCTGCTAATATAGTCTCAATCATTGGATGCTCACAATAGAATAATAAGGTAAATATTATTATAATCTCCTTTTTATAGATATAGAAAATGAGACACAGTTTCCCCAAAGTGGAAAGAGTCAGAATTTGGACACAGGCAATATGGCTTAGTAGGCTGCATTCGGAAACACCATTCTAGATTTCTGTGCTATGTTTGGTCTAAATCTTACAGTGGTTTCAATATTCAAAAAAATTCTATTGGAATTATTTTAAATCAGATACCTATGGTGTGTTGTGAAGTTTGTAATCAATTTTTAAATATTGGAGACAATTTGTCCAATTCACAAATTTGTATTTTTCTTTAGTGAATACATATTGAGGGATATTGTTTAATGTTTAAGGAACATTGTTGGTTAGTGGAGTTTTAAGACTAATATGTTGAATATCAAAGTTGAGGGAGTAGTTGAGTGTTCTTCCCCACACGCAAAAGCTGAAGTGCTGAGGACGAGCACCATCTGGATACCAGACATAATTGTAAAAATGATGGCAAATCACATAAGAGCTTTGAGCTGTACTCGAATTGAGCATACACCAAACCTGTGATTTGTACATCTTTTTTTATTTGAGGATAATGATAGTACTTGACTGTGACAGGAGGACTTACTAAAGACTCACAGACACTTTCACTAGCAATTGCATGCAAGGGCCGTTCTATTCATATTCTAACTTTCTGAATCAGTTAAGATTTATACGACTGGGGTATCTCTTGATTTAGACTCACTTATAAAGCTGAGATACAGAAAATCAAATTAACAATATTTCCAATAATGTACGAAATGATTTTTTTTTTATTCTTAAGGGATTCATGAGCAAGTATTTTGAAGTGAACTTGGTTTCAAATGGTAGAGCAAATCAAACAAAAAACAAAATACCTATCCACGCCGTGTGTATGTGTGTGTATGTGTAGAAAAATAGAAATATAGTAAAAATGGCCAAAAGCTACCTTTGAGGAATCTAGATGCAGAGTGCATGGATATACCCATACTTAAAGTACTATCATTTCAATATACTTTTCCATATGCTTTTCTGAATATATAAAATTTTTCATAATAAAGTTTGCAGATAATAAAAAGGACCATGTGATAAATAGGATTAAAAACAAAGGCAAATGTAGATTTTGAGTTTTGCTTGCTTGTATTAGCAATTTTCAGTTTCTTAAATGTGCAAGGCCAGACTGAGACACATGGGAACTCCTTGTCAGAGAGATCTTTTTTTTTTTTTTTTAAAGATTTTATTTATTTATTTGAGAGAGAGAGAACGAGAGACAGAGAGCATGAGAGGGAGGAGGGTCAGAGGGAGAAGCAGACTCCCTGCTGAGCAGGGAGCCCGATGCGGGACTCGATCCCAGGACTCCAGGATCATGACCTGAGCCGAAGGCAGTCGCTCAACCAACTGAGCCACCCAGGCGCCCTCAGAGAGATCTTTAATATTAATCTCATGTTTCTTTGGAAGGGCATTGAAAGTCATTTTCTCTAAATAAGTTTATATTTACTTTTTAAGCTTGAAATGGGTATTCGTTACCAATACTATTAAGTAGGTTAATAGACTTAAGTGTCTCTTGTTTTACATTTTTCAGCCACTCCTAACTTAGTCAATATGATGTAGCAGTAAGAGCAAGTTTTCAAATTTCCTTGGTTCTGATGTTGTAGATCCTTGGGCAAGTCGGGTACACTCTATGTGCCTATTTCCTCATCTATAAAACTGAAATAATAATAATAGAAGCCAGCTTTTAAGAAACTTGTGAGAACTCCTTGAATTGACACATAGAAAATCCTTAGAAGCCTGCTGGCAGCATGGTAAGCCTTCAATACATATTAGCTATTTTTATTATAGCAACCAAATAGTGTTAAGCAGTCAGTAACATAACTTGCTTACGTAGAGCTAAAGGTGTTAGAACCAGACCTCACATATCTTGAGTTCAGTATTTCAGCTGAATGTAACTAGATCTTGCACCGTTTCAGTTCAAGTGTACAGTTAACTGTGTCTTCCATCTGCAAGGTCTGATGGATGGGTGATTTTAAAGTTGCTGCAATTGTAACTCTCAACATTCTTGTTAGCCTTAAAAAAAAAAGTTGGGGCATCTGGGTGGCTCAGTCAGTTAAGCATCTGCCTTCAGCTCAGGTCATGATCCCAGGGTCCTGGGATTGAGCCCGGCATTGGGCTCCCTGCTCAGTGGGGAGCCTGCTTCTCTATCTTCCTCTGCCCCTCCTCCCCACTTTTGTTCTCTCTCCTTTGCTCTGCTCTCTCTCTCTCACGTGTGCATGCATGCACTCTCTCAAAAAATAAATAAAAAACTTAAAAAAAATTGAACAGATAGATGAAACTAAGCATGGCTTATCTCCACTTTAATTTGGCAGAACTGTGTGTATTTTGTTTGCCTGTTATTTAAGGACTTCAATAGAAAACATTGAGTTCCTAGCAACTGATCAACTTTCTGATCAGTTTTAGTAAGAGGATCCTCCTTTATATTTGTCACCCCGAAAGGCTGCTCTGCTGTCCCACACCTTAGTGTCAGGTACTGTGCTAAGTGCTTTGTTTATGTTTTCTTATGTAATCTGTATAGTAAACCTGTGAAGTTGGTTACATATGCCTGGTTCACTTAAGAGGAAAACTGTTCCGAACGTTGAGTGATATGCTCAAGGTCGTGTAGCTAGTAAGTGGCAAATGAGAGGTTTGACCCATCTCATCCTAGAATGAGAGGCTGACCATTTCATTCCCTGAAAGCTATGAGCATCTCTACGTTAGCCTCAAGGAAAAAATATTGGAATAATTAGTTCCATCAATAAGGCTGTTCACAATACTAGATCCAGAGCAGTTGGGCCATCTTGGTATGGTTTTGCAACAGCTGAGACAAGAGTGTGGGAAAGAGCACAGTCTTTGGAGTATTATAAAGTGGGGTTGAATCCTTTACCTGCCACTTGAGCAGCTTAATCTGGGTCAGGTTCTTCAACCCTTGCACACCTCATTTCTTCATCTGAAAGTAAAAATCAATAAAATAATCTCCAATTTATAGGATAGTCAGGAGGATTGAATTAAACAATCTATACATAGCACACAGCATATAATAAATGTTCAACGTTTGTCATCTTACCCCTTATAGTGGGACTCTTTAGTTTGGCTACTTGGGTCATAGCTGTTTTCCATTATGAGAGAGTTCCCAAAGAAGCCATTTGTCCTGACAATTTCTGAAAGTGCTCCTTCCTTCATGTGTTGGCCCCTCCGTGGTGAATACCAAAGCATTTTAGGTGATCCTATAGAGAAGTTTAATATGAATTGATATCCACCTAGGAGATGCACTTGAGAGAAAAATACTCCTATAGGCAAGTACTAAGTTTTGTCATAGAAGCAGCATCCTTGCAGTCTTCCGCAGACACCAGGTGTTTCTCAGCCCCTTTCATGGCAAAACTAGGCTCTGGTCCCAACCCTGCAATCAGTTGTTGATCCAAATCGTTTTCTTCCTATGATCGTTGGCTTGATTGGCAGCTTCTTTCTTCCTGTTGCTTGGTCCTCTGCTGAGTATTCCCCATCTGGGTAAATATATTCTAAATGGAACTTTTCATGGAAGAGTAATAATATGCAGTTCTGTTTATGCAACATTTATAAAATCATGATGCCTTGTATTGTATTTCTTTTCAGAGCGGCACCAGATAATCTTATTAGTTTTGAAAATGTTAATCCTTTTTAGACATGCTCCTTAAAAATGGGAGAGTTAGTAATCATGTGTTGAAACTGATCAGATTCAGTAACGAGCATTCCTAAAATACTTAACTCAGTTCTATTTGATGGACATTAACTCATTTTCCATCAGATTAAATTATCTTCCTAGGGATAATTTTAAATTGAAATGAGACTGAACTGAATAAATTAACTGAGAAGTCACTTGATTGGACAGAGGGAGAACCAAGAATTTGAATTGTTACAATTTGTGTTTGGGGAGGTGGAGGGGAATGGTTTATGGTATGATGAAAAGCTTTCTTAGTGAATTAGAAAACAGCTCAGAGAAGACATGGATCTATAAACAGAATTTGTTGACTGAAATAAAATGCCTTGAGATTAAGATTCGTGAATCCCAAGTGTGGAAGGATTATGCATCAAACTACATAAACAAAATAGTCATTGACTGCTGGGGAATAGAATATTTAATAGTGGATGATTATGCCGTTTTAGTTAAAAAAATCACAGAAGATAAAACTGGAGATACCACAATACACTTGTCTATTACATGTTTTCTTTAATGAATACTTAGATGTAAAATGATCATTAATATTCACTGTGTAGTAAAACATTTGGCCTTGCCCAAAGTAAGCTCTGGTCTTTGCCATAGCCTTCTGGAAGGTAATCTATTTCATACCTGATAGGAGTGCCTTTGCTTAGAGTACAGGGCTGACAACACTGGATCTTAGGATGTGGTCAAACACACTCAGTAGCTTTAGGGTGGGGGCTGACCCCACCAGAAAGACCAACAGTGTGATGTAGCATGGGGGTTTTGAGTCAAGTGGTATAAGTTGACCTAAAGACAGAGATCAACCATGTTAGCAGTCAGTCAATCAATCAATCATGCCTGTATAATGAAGCCTCAATAGAAACTCTGGGCACAGAAACTTGGATGACTTTTCTTGTTTTGGCAATACTCTGTGCAAATTTTATCCATCATTGCCAGGAGTGGACAATGGAAGCTTCATATTTGGAATCCTAGACTCTGCCCCATGCATCTCTTGTTTGGGCTTATTTTACTTTGTATTCTTTCCCTATAATAAGCAGTAACTACAAGCATAACAGCTTTCAGGAAGTTTTGTGAGTTTGGAATGTGGTTTTGGGAACCCCTCTGAATTTGTAGTTGGTGTTAGAAGTTAGGGAAGCACTGGGGACCATTTCCTCGAGCGTCACAGTTTGGCTAAGTCTGGGTACTTTTAGTAAACATTGTAAGCATTTTTAAATCCTGAATTGCCTTCTGAATTTTCTCAGCCTAAATTATAGTTAATAAGAGTTTTACTGTTAATTTGGATGTCTCCTATTTCTTAGGAAAAGATAATCAAATGTTCAAGTAATAGAGTCTTTATTGATTACCTACGATATATGTCTAGCTGAAATATTATTTTATTAGTCCAGATATTTCATTGATAGGAATAGGTCATAGTTTAAGTCATGCTCTGCATTCTGATTAGACTATACAATAGCAATAATTCACTTTTTCATTAAGTGACAAAATAGAAATATTTTGGTAGAATAGTCCTATCTTATTCCAAATCCATATCAAAATTTTTTTTTATTTTTACTATTTTTGGAAATTTTGCTCTGTCTGAATTTCCCTAAGCTTGTCTTAATAACCTGAGAATAGCAAGACTGATTATTTTGTTGTGTCCTCATCTATTGTACAAATGAATCGAACCAGCCAAGTAAGTGGATTCCATTTGATTGGCTCCCGCTCATTCCACTGCAGCTGTTGTCATTCGTGGGGATTTGAGCTTACAGAAACCAGCTCTCCCGTGAAGTGGAACACTGCCAACTCTGTTGGGGGAACATAAATTCTATGACAGTTATATCTCAAATCCATTATTAATAAAACCTTGCACTGTGGGCCTCAGCCTACAGCAGATATTTATGAACAGGTCAGGAAATGAAGAGTAGACATTGAAACACTGGGCCTTTAATTACAGCTGCACAAATGGTAGGGATAGAGTTACAGAATTGTTAAAAATCAATTAAGAAAGGTTGCCACCTGATCTCCCTGCACAGAATCTATTTAATTGGGTAGTCTGTTTCTGAAATCAAATGTTTCTGGAAACTGAGATTTTCTAAAAACAGCATGGCATTTTACTTAGAAAGTATAGAGATTCCTTGGGCCCTGTTTTTAAAAAGAATATACATAAGAAATAATTGCACTGCATTGTACTGATTATCTAATCTCTAACTCAAGCTTGTTGGGGGAACTCATCGGGTACCCTTTTAAAATGTAATAGAATTTTTGCAAATTAACCCTACAAACTCCTGAGTACTTTATAATTTTTATTTTACATCCTTAGTAACATAAATAATCTTAAGGCTTCTATTATATAGAAAAAAGACCTTTCATTGAAATGTGCCCACACGCCTAAATTCTATAATCTTAAATTATAAGAAGAAATTAGGATTTTAAGTCTGCTTTCTACAAAATAAGTAATCTAGCATATGCTATAAAGTTTGCTGTGATTCTTCAATGGGGAGCTGTTTGAATAGACATTAGAGAAGGCCCTGAAGCAGAAAGAATCTTTTGGAATATAGTGAGAAACCCTCTATATCATTGATGTCAGTGATACTGCTATGATTCCACCAACCCCTTAGTTGACATTGAATTCTAGCACTTAATACTTATTATCTTATTTATCCCTCACATAATTATGAGAAGTTTATTAATGTTCTTATTATACAGATAACAAAATTGAACCTCAGATGATTTTGATAACTTAAGCCAATAGGTCTGTGGGGCATCAAAATGAAAAATCCAGTGAGTGCTGGAGAATGGTTTTTCTGGGACATCACTATAACTCATTCGAGTGAGGAGAATAAATGAGGAAACGAGTGAACAAATGAGGTCGTGTCAAACTCATTATCACGTCATTTATCTGAATCACAATAAGCAATGATGAAATTCTTTTTTTTTTTAGCTATTTTAGAAACACTTTTATATGAAAAGCATCCTATTGATGCCATTTGTTCATTTAGGTTAAAAAAAAGCAAAGAAACTGTTTAACAACACAAGTTAACATCACAAGTTAATATCACATTTATAATTGCATCAACTAGAAAATTTAGTTTTTATGAAAACTTTCAAATATGTGGGAAAATATAGATTGCAAAATGCATCTCGTACACTCATTACCTAGATTCAACAAATGCGGGTGTTTTGCCACATTGACTTTCTCCATTTTTTCCCTGCCAAATGATTTTCAAGTAAATTGCGGATATGATATCTCAAACCTAAGTATTTTTGTATTAACTCCAAAATGAGATTTTTTTTCTTGCCATTATAATACCAGGTGGTATCATTATTGCAGCCAACAAATTAACCAGAGTTCCTTAATATCAATTGCATTTTTAAATTTTACCAGTTAAACAAAAAATATCTTTTAAAGTTCATTTGTTTAAACCAAAGATCCAATTAAGGTAAGAGACTGTTTTTAGTTTGTATGTTTCTTTGATCTCTTTAGTCCCCGCATCCCCCTTCCCTACTCCCACCCATCTTTTTTTAATATTGACTTGTTGAAAGCTGGTCCTCCTAACTGCATGTTTAATGGCTTCCTCTGCCTCATAGTATCATGTGACTCTACTCCCTTTATTACTTACTGAGAAAAGAGAAGTTAGATTTAGCAGCTTGGTTAAAATCAGGTTAAAGGATCTTGGGAAGAATCCCTTATAAGTGATGCTATCTGGATACACACAAAGTCTAATCATTCTATTATTCATTTTGCTGAGTGATCTGTGGATTCAGGTGGTGACAGCTTGGATTCTCCATGGTAGAGTGTGCTTTTCTCTTTCCCATCTGGATATTGCTGTGGAAAACGCAACTGGAGGCTATACATTTTTAACTTTGAGTTTCATGCTAATCTCTGCCAGTCACACTGTATTCATTCTATTTATATTTTCCCTAGCTTGACGACGCGTAATTCTGAGATTTATAATAGGAGACATGGGAGTTAATCCTCGATTGTTTTTGGCCATACTCTAATTTAGACTCCTAAAAAATATAAAACTGCTCATAATGTTTGTGGTTTGCAAGCTCCAAGTTCCCTCAGTAAAGCACAAGCATCATAGAAATCCTTTTCTGTAGGTTTATTTTTGAAAGAACTTAGTTTCTCCCTCTTTTCTAATTCCAGAAAACAGGCAGAGCTGGGTTTGCTTCTGGAAAACTTACAAGGGGAGATGTCAATGCTTTGATGAGGCAGGTGGTGGATCCTGGACAAGCATACAGCAGGCTGTTCTTTCCTCGGCCTATGAAAAAGACATGGTACCTGAACCTGAGGGCCTCTCGGTTTAGAGAGAGAACAGATCAGGTCTATTTGATGTCAGACTTCTAATTCTATGTAGAATCGTATTTAAAATGTTGAATGTTAGAGACAGAATAAACGCACACAGATTCGTAAGTCACAAAGAACAATGTATGCTCACAGAAAAAGTGTCACCTTTTATCCGTGTGGATTTGGTACATGGTGTAGGAACCAGAGAATCACTTAGATGACTCACCCAGGAGGAAGAAGCTGGCAATCCTACTCACTGCAGGTCTCTCAAAATGAGGGGCAATAGGCAGCCATGGAAAGTTTGTTAGTGTAAACTCCAGGCATGATCCACAAAATGTTTTCATCACTTTTTCAAATGGACTGGCGATTTCAAGTTGCTGGCTTTTGTTCAGGCTTTTGCTTTTCTCTCTTGGGACTCTTCTTCGTTTTTCTGCCGGGAAATGTCTTAATTAGCCTTCAAAGCCAGTATGCAAGTCATCTTATTTCTAAGCCTTCCCTGAGCCTTCTTCTGTCTTCTTAACATAGAGCTCAACTCACAGTTGAGCTTTGGTGTACCTGTTTTCTCTCTAAACTAAGAGGCCCTCGGGGTCAGGTACCATGTTTTTTTCATCTCTGTTAGTTCTTAGAATCCTGTAAGCAGTAAATATATGTGTAATGCATGAATTAAAAAAAAATTGTAAGCCTCTGCAACATTGGAAAAGAGGTGAGGAGGAGAAAGAGGGAAAATGGAGAGAGGTAATCGATATAGGGGTCTGAGATCGGATTTAGGCCTCTGGCTTTGGGATATCACTGATTTCTGGTATGGAAAGGCCCTGGTAGTCAAAGACGCCACTGACTCTGGCCTAACATTTTCTATGAAGTTGAACTACTTAATTTAACGATTTAGGACACGAACTTAATAATGCCCATAACTCTTGATGTCCAAGAAATTTCTTATTGTTCTAAATTCTCAAACAAGCAGCCTTTGGGGTGTGATATACTGGAGCAGAGTCTAAGGCATTTTGTATTCATAAAACCTCCTGGAGTCACTAGTAAGTGCTGGATATGCTTAATGAGCTGAGCACAAATAACTGCCAAAATCATATTTATGAAAGAAAGATTCCAAGGAGAGACCAGAAAGTCTGCAGCTTTCTGAAAGTTTACAGAGCTCCTACAAAGGAGAGGGACCAAGAATGAGGGACGTGAGGCTCCAAAAGACAAATGTTGTCTGGTATTTCCTCAGCATCTTCAGGGATGTGCTGGTCAGACTCTGTGAGGAGGCATTTCTCTATGCACTCACTTGGGGTGCTTTGGGACTCGGCACTGTCAGGTATGAAGTGGGGGCAGGATGACCAGGACTGGAGCTCAGCTACTCACAGCACTTCTATTCCAAGGCATGAGGAGGAAGAGAAAGAATGGAGATTCATTTCTTCCTGAGCTTCACATTCTTTTCAGTGGGATGATGAAAAAGAGTAAGTAGTAGTCTATATGTGACTCTACTATTACTACTACTACCACACACACACACACACGCACACACACACACACATGCACACACACACACATGCACATACACACACGCACATACACACACGCATACAGTTATGTAAGGGGGCGCGCCTGGGTGGCACGGTCATTTAAGTGTCTGACTCTTGATTTTGGCTCAGGTCATGATCTCAAGGTTGTGAGATCAAGCCCCACATGGGGCTTCATGCTCAGTGGGGAGTCTGCTCGAGATTCTCTCACTTCCTTTGCCCCTCCCCCTGCTCGCGAACACTCAATCTCTCTCTTTCTCTCAAGTAAATAAATAAATCTTAAAAAAAAATTATGTAAGGACAACAGCTAACAAATATTGCCCCAGAAACTTAGAAGAAAATAGAAAATGACAGCAAAGAAACTGGAAACAATCCTTTGATTTTTGGCAAAGATTGTAACAAAAGTAACATTTTCAGTTTGACAATGGATCTGGAATATTTGAAGATGCTTTTAGCCTCAAGTAGAATTTATTAAATTTAGCAAAATGACCTGTATTTTAGAAAACATAATAAAATGGCATTGATATATATATATAAGTGAAGTGAAAAAGTGAAGCATAGAAAACTCTTCAGCAAAACTCATTTCAATATTATTCAATCTAATTATTGTTAGTATAATATTTTTTCTCAATTATGTCAGTATCCAACCAAAAACTATCTGTTTGAACAAAAACTGGGTTTGCAATTCTATGTTAAGAAATAAAAAGATTCCTTCCTTCAATAACGGTTTTAAGAAAAAATATTTAACATTTGAAACTTAATTATTAAACTATTACTCTTTTTATAGGTACTGATTTTTAAAGCTTAATTTTTAAACCACAGTGTTATTAAAATTATAAATAGTGAGGGTTTTTAATAAGCTTGGAATAATGTGTGTATAATGGCTTGATTAGGATAAACAGTGCAAAAAGTAATATTCAGTGTTTTCTTCAATAACGCTTACATATGTGCTTGACATGGGGCCACAGAGATGGTTTGGGTTCACGTTATTTTACAGTGCTTGTTTTCTATTAGGTGAGATGGATTTCAGTTAAGTAAATTATGAGGAAAGTAATGAATGCAGCGGTAGGAAAATGCTTGTGCTCTAAGTGTATAGTAGCAAAGAGAAGAGAAAGATAAATTCTGCCTAGGAACCTAGTTATGTTTCCTCAAGATGGTGACAACTAAACTATTTTGTTATTGTGGTAGTTGTGTATTTTTTTTTTCTTTTGATGACTGCTTTGTTTACTGTTGGCTTATCTTCTAAGTGTGAATAAAGTTCTTCGAGTTTTCACATTCGGGAGGAACGTAAGAGGGACATGGATTAATGCGGACAGCGGCGCAGACACGTGCATCTGTGCATAGTGTCTGGGGAATTATTACTCATTTGGTACGGCTAGCAATCAGGAGTGATTTTTGCCTCACAGAGATAGCTGGCAATGGCTGGAGACATTTTTGGCTCTGAAAAAGGGGTGCTACAACATCTCGTGGGGAGAGGTCAGGGATGCTACTAAACATCCTAAAATCTGGACAGAACATCCCTCACATCAAAGAATTACCTAAACCCCAAATGTCAATAATGCTAAACTTGGGAAGGCTTGGCTGAAGCATAGAAGCCAAGGTGATAGGAGAGGAGAAATAAAAGGGGAGGAGGCAGATGGTGTCCACATTATGGAGCGTTGGGGCGGCTCTGCATACCAGCCTCAGGGGCAAATGAATAGCATGAGTATCATCAGTGAGGAAGGATTAGAGGAAAGATGGAGGCCCAAATGTATAATGGCTCCAGTGTATGGTATACATGGGCCCAAATCTAGGGAGGGCATCCACACAGGTCACAGTGCACGCAGTCTCCCCTGGAGTTCCTTGTACAAGGCAATGACCTCCAGGACCAGTTGCAGTGAAGAAATCTGTTCACAGCTGTGAAGTATGAAGCCATGAAATCACAGAAGCTGAAATGATATTAAAGTAGATTTAGGTTTAGATGATGTTTAATGTGAAAACATTTTTTAGAAAAAAGATTGTGTCTAATTTAGAGATTATAGGCATAATTACCAGAAAGGATTAGGAAGGGCAGGTAGATGGATAAAAATTGGGAAATAATCTTGAGACGAGAGGTCAAGAATAATGCCACAGAAATGTCTGGCTTAAACGGAGGGGCTAGTGTGGGAAGTATTGAGTCATGAGGTAGAAAAGCGTAGCATTACTTGATGGAAGGCATTGGATGCTAGTTTTTAGAAGTTTAGATTTGATATAGTGAGTTAGAAAGAGTCCTTGTAAGTTCCTGAATAGGGGAAAAATGAATGGAAATGGCCTTTGAGTAATACTGGGTTTCCAGCCCTGTGTTAGATAGATCATAGCATGAAGAAAATGAGGCATGTGACAGGGCGATCATCTAGGAGCCCATTGAAGTTCTGCCCTCAATTTACAAACAAAATAGCAGCTCACTGCCACCCATAAAATATTCCTTTATATACATGAAACGTGCTATTAAATTTCCTTTCAATTTTCTTAGGTGCGTACACTTAGTCATTTGGCCTTTTCTCATCGGACACATTTCCCAGCACTTCAGTGATTTATTTTGCTCTTGGCTCTGTATTCTCTGCAACTTTGTTGTTTCATATCTCACTTCATTTACCATGAATCAGATTGACCTAAGTATAGGCATACCTTGGAGATACTGTGGGTTTGGTTCCAGACCACCACGATAAAGTGAATCAAATGAATTTGTGTTTTCTCAGTGCATATAAAAATTATATTTACACTCTATCCTAGTCTATTAAGTGTGCAATAGCATTATATCTAAAAAATCCAGTGTATATACCTTACTTAAAAGATACCGTATTGCTAAAAAATGCTAACCATCATCTGAGTTTTTCAGTGAGTCATAATCTTTTTGCTGGTGGAGGGTCTTGCCTCAGTGTTGATGGCTATTGACTGATCAGAGTGGTGGTTGCTGAATGTTGGGGTAGCTGTGACAGTTTCTTAAAATCAACAAAAAAGACACACTGAAGTTTGCCACATTGAGTGACTTTTCCTTTCACAAGCAATTTATCTGTAACATCCAATGTTATTTGATAACATTTGATCCACGGTACAACTTCTTTCAAAATTGGAGTCGTTCATCTCAAACCCTGCCAGTGCTTTATCAACTAAGTTTATGTAAGATTCTAACTCTTTTGTTGTCATTGCAACAATTTTCACAGCATATTCACCAGGAGTAGATTCCATCTCAAGAAACCACTTTCTTTGTTCATCTATAAGAAGGAACTCCTATGTTTTAAAGTTTTATCATGAGATTGCAGCAATTCAGTCCCATCTTCAGGCTCTACTTCTCATTCTAGTTCTTGGCTATTTCCACCACATCTGCAGTTACTTCCTCCACTGAAGTCTTGATCCCCTCAAAGTCATGCATGAGGGTTGGAATCAACATCTTCCAAACTCCTGTTCATGTTGATATTTTGACCTCTTGCCATGAATCATGAGTGTTCTTCATGGCATCTAGAATGGTGAATCCTTTCCAGAAGGTTTTCAATTTACTTTTCCCAGATCCTTCAGGAAAATCACTATCTGGGACAGCTACAGTCTTAGGAAATGTATTTCTTAAATAACAAGACTAAAAATCAAAAGGACTCCTTGATCCATGGGCTGCAGAATGGACATTGTGTTAGTGGTCATGAAAGCAACATTAATCCCATTGTAAATTTCCATCAGAGCTCTTGGGTGACTAGGTGAATTGTCATTGAACAGTAATATTTTGAAAGGAATCTTATTTTTTAGCAGAATGTCTCATCAGTGGGTTTAAAATATTTAGTGAACCATGTTTAAACAGATGTGTTGTCAGCCAGGTTTTGTTGTTCTATTTATGGAGCACAGACAGAATGGATTTAGTGTAATTTTTAAGGGTCCTAAGATTTTCAGAGTGGTAACTGAGCACTAGCTTCAACCTAAAGTCACCAGCTACATTAGCTCCTAACAATAAAGTCGGCCCATCTTTTAAAGCTTGGATGCCAGGCATTGACTTCTCTCTAGCTATAAAAGTGATAGATGGCATCTTCTCCCAATATGAGGTTGTTTCATTTACATTTAACATCAATTGTTTAGTGTAGCCACATTTATTAATTATCCTAGCTAGATTTTCTGGATAACTTGCTGTAACTTCTGCATCAGCGCTTGCAGCTTCACCTTGTACTTTTATGTTACGGAGATGGTTTCTTTCCTTAAACCTCATGAACCAAACTCTGCCAGCTTCAAACTTTTCTTCTGCATCATCTTCACCTCCCTTAGCCTTCATAGAGTTGAAGAGAGTTAGGGCCTTGCTCTGGATTGGCTTTAGCTTAAGGGAAAGTTATGGCTGGTTTGATCTACCGAGACCACTAAAACGTTTTCTATATGCGCAATAACGCTGTTTCACTTTCTTATCATTGTGTGTTCACTGGAGTAACAATTTTAATTTTCTTCAAGTAATTTTTGTTTACATTCTCAATTTGGCTCACTCTTTGGTGAAAGAGGCCTAGCTTTCAGCCTATCTCAGATTTTGACACCTTCTTGACTAAGCTTAATCATTTCTAGCTTTTGATTTGAAATGAGAGATGTGTGACTCTTAGTTGAACAATTAGAGATCATTGGAGCATTATTTTTTTTAAGATTTTTATTTATTTTACAGAGCGCACATGTGCAGGAAGGGGTAGTGGAGGAGGGAAAGGGACAAGCAGACTCCAAGACAAGCAGGGAGCCCAAAGTGAGGCTTGATCTCAGAACCCTGAGATCATAACCTGAGCCGAAATCAAGAGTCGGAAGCTCAACCGACTAAGCCCCACGAAGGCGCCCCCACTGGAGCATTATTAACTGGCTTAATTTCAATATTGTTGTGTCTCAGGGAATAGAGAGGCCTGAGGAGAGGGAGAGAGATGGGAGAATGGCTGGTTAATGGAGCAGTCAGAACACACACATTTATCAGTTAAGTTTGCCATCTTATATGGGCACAGTTCATGGTGCCCTAAAGCAATTATAATAGTAACATGAAAGATCACTGTTACAGACCACCATAACAAACATAATAATAATGAAAGGATTTGAAACATTGTGAGGATTACCAAAATGTGACGCAGAGACATGAAGTGAGCAAATGCTTTTTGGAAAAATGGCACAGATAGACAGACTCAACCCAGGGTTGCCACAAATCACCAATTTGTAAAAAATACATTATCTGTAAAGTAAAATAAAGTGATGTGCAATAAAACAAGGTATGCGTACCTTCTAATAAAGTTCAGATCGAACACATCAAAAAGAAAAGATATTGTCTATTTAAAAAGATACACTTTAAATTTTTAAGGAATTCAAGATTTAAAAAAATAAAAGTAGAGTCGATCTAACATTTTGTATTATTATCATAATGCTGAACAGGTAACAAGATGTGACTAATTAACAAATAAGAAAACAAGAAAAAGTACTATGTTAAAAATTATATCTTCAAAATGTAAGGTTGCCTTTAGTTTTTATTCAAAGCCATTTCAGCTAAAGTCTCACTTAAATCTATAAAAATATTTTGAAATGGTAATTAGAATTAAGCAACTTTATTTTAAACTTGTGGCATAAAGTTCTCAATTTTTGCCTAAAAACATCAGACATCCTCTTGCCTTCTGTTACAAATATAATAAAAATGCACCAGCAAAATACCTGAGTGTGAACCAATGCAAATTTTCTTCCCAAGCCCAAGACAGATTAAATGATTAAAAAAAAAGGAGAAGACTTGCACTTCAGAGAATAGACTGGATTTACTCTCCTGTCTGAAACTTTGAGAGTCATGAAACAAGTTTTTTAAAAGAATAGTCAAAGTATTTAAAACAATTATCCCCAAGAAATTTTATGTCAGGCAATGAAGACAGAGGTCCCTATGGAGTAGGAAACAATCAAGGTTGGTAGGTGCTACATGAGTGCCTCAGTATGGCCTTGAGGAAATTTCTAGGCATAACCCAAGAAGAGGGAGCCCAAGTAGAGCCTGGCAGTTTTCCTGACTTAAGGAGATAGAGCTGGATGTTCAGGGAACCCACGGTGGCTAAACTTTGTAGGAAGGAGAGTACCAGAGAGGAGAGAGATACACAGACAGACAGCTCTGGATTTCTGCATAGGGTCTCTTGTGATTATTTAGTAGAATTCTGATTAGTTCATCTGTGTATGGAAACAACCAGAGATGTGGGAAAGAATCACCCAAAATGATTACAAAGAACGTTTGGGAATAGTGCTTATTCCCACCAGCCAGAGTAGAAAATTCTGTATTTCACAAGAGACAGTACTAAGAAGCTTCTTGCCTCAGTTAAAATTTCCCCAAGACAAAAGTCTAAGAAGTCTAAAAGCAAGACCCCAACAAATCAAACTATTTCTAAGAAACTCAACTATGCCACAGAACAAGGATCAAGAATATTTATAGGAATAAAAAGTGTGCTCAGTAATTTAAAATTCACAATGAATGGCATCCAAGCAAAAACTGTAAGGCATATAAAAAAGCAGGAAAATATGAGAAAAATCAATCAATCAAAACTAACCCAGAAATGGCACAGATGATAGAATTAGTAAAATGTCATTTAAAAACTTATTATAACTTTATTCCATATGTTCAAAAAGTTAGAGGAAAAGTTAAGCATGCTAAGTAGAGTCATGAAAGATACAAATTGAACTTTGAGAGATGAAAAACTTCAATGTCTGAGAGTAAAAAAAAAAAAATTGGAATTAGCAGCAGATTAGACATTGCAGGAAAGGTTAGTGAACTTGAAAGCAGCAATAGAAAATACCTAGTGGGAAACACAGAGGGGGAAAAAAAGGCTAAAAAATATAAATGCAGCATTAATTAGTTGTAATACAACTTGAAGTATCCTAATATATGCCTAATTGAAGTGCCCGAAGTTGGGGTAGGGGCATAAAAATATTTCAGGTAATAATAGTTGAATAATTTTTAAATTTGATGAAAAGTGTAGACCCCTCTATATACAAGAACCTCAACAAGCACAAGACTCATGAGGAATATTACACTAAAGCACATTACAATACAACTGCTTAAAACCCACGATAAAAAAGAAAAAGTACCAAAGGAAAAAAACACATACAAAAGAGAGGAACAAAGGTAATGTGGACAGCAGATTTCTTTGGAAACAATGCAGGCTAAAAGACACTGGAACAACATCTTTAAAATACTGAAATAATGAAACCATTACCTAGAATTCTTCACCTGGCAAAAATATCTTTTAAAAACAAAGGTGAAACAAAAACTTTCAGACATAGAAAAGCTGAAAGAATTCATTGCCAGCAGACCCATACTATAAGAATGGAAAAATATTACCAAAGGGAAATCTGCATCTCCACAAAGAAATTAAGATCCCTGGAATGGAACTATGTGAGTAAATATAAAGAATTTTTGTATCATTTAAATCTTGTTAAAAATAACTCAGGGTGTCTCGGTGGCTCAGTTGGTTGAGTGTCTGATTCTTGCTTTCAGCTCAGGTGGTGCTCTCACGGATGCTGGGATCGAGCCCCATGTCAGCCTCCATGCTCAGCCAGAAGTCTGCTGAAGATTCTCTCCCTCTGCCCGTCCCTCCACTCTGTCTCCCACACGCCCGGGCTTGCACTTGCTCTCTCTCTCTCTCAGAATAAATAAATCTTAAAAAAAAGAAATAATTGTTTAAGACAACACTAATGAAAGTACATCATGGAGTTTATTGCATACACAGAAGTGAAATGTGTGAAAATAATAGTACAAAGTTTTGCAGGGAAAAAATGGGTGCATGCATACCATGGTAAAGTTCTTACACCATCTGTGAAGTAGTGTTAATGCCATTTGATGGTACACTGTGTAAAATTAAGGATCTCCCCTATAAACCTCAAAGTAACCAGTAGAATGGCAGAATAAAGAATTGTAGCTAGGAAGATAAAATGAAATTAGAAAAAATACCCCATCCAAAAGGAAGAAGAAGAAAAAAGGAATGAAGGAAAGTTGGGACAAGTAGAAAAGATATATCAATATGGTATTTTTAAATTCATTCATATCAATAATCACGTTAAATATTAAGTTAAAAAGATATAAGGCAGGTGATAAAAAAGAATTATGTGCTGTTTATAGAAAACCCACTTTAAAAGTAAAGGCACAACTAGGTTAAAAGTAAAGGATGACTAAAAAAGTAAAAGGATGGTAATAAATGTACTATGTTTCATACTAATCAACGTGAAGCCCTGTTGGGTGCATGGGCTGTGGGAAAGCCTGAAGCTCCTACAGGTCTGCCTTGTCCAAATCTCATAACTGGCCTGGATTCCCCATCACATTACAGTGCATCTTTCAGTACTCGCCTAAGTACCATAGAAAGGCATGTAGAGGAAGGTGCTAGACCCAGGTACAGAGGCCACTGTGTCATTTCTGCATAACTTTATGTGCCATTTGGCTTAGAAACTGGATAACACTGAAGAATACAGGGATTAAAAGTCTAGAAAAAAAGACTCTTTTTCATACTTTTTCAGAACACATTTGACTCTATGAAATGTGAAAGGAATGACACAGAGGTCAAATGATAGGAAAAAGTCTGCCTGAGATGTCTTCCTTCCCACCCTCAAGTATTGAGAGAAGGACGAGCTACTTTGTGTTTTTTTTTAAACAGTCAGTATTCCATTCTCTGTAGGAATTGGGTTATATTAAAAACATGGAAGAAAGGAGAACACAACCAGAGAGGCAACATCCCCAAGTGACCATGCCTGTGTGATCATTCTTCAGAATGATCACAATAGGGAGGCATGACACCCCCAAGGGCATGCATCATAATGTAAGATCGGGGGACCAGGAAAGTGCTGTTTGATCTCTGGCCTTCCACCAAGCACATATATCCTTGTTGTAATGTAAAATATATTTCTTACTGTGAGTCATGGTCAAAAGAGTTTGAAAGCCACCACATGGAGGAGAGGTGAAGTCCTTGACTTCAGCCATAAACATAGAATGATGCAAGGTCATTGCAGCATAGCTGTCTGAATTTAGGCAACTAAGCTATGTTTGAAAATAAGCATGCAATTAACTTGTAGCTATGTTTTAAAATTTTTAACTTATGTCCTTGGTAGGCAGCAAGTTCTCAAGCTCTAAAAATTAGAATTCCAAAGGATGTACAGTAAAGATGTTTTCTCCCACTTCTCTCCCCTTGACTTTTAGTTTCCCTTCCTACAAGTGACCAATAAACAGTTTTAGGTGTATTTTTTTTCAGAGATATTCTACTCATTTGCTGTGTGCCTCAAGGCAAGCCGAGGGAAATTGTTGCCTCCGTTGAAGTTCCTTAATGGCTGACTATTTTGCTCAGGTAGCCTGATCTGTAAGTACCTGACACTCACACTGCAATTCTGCCCAACTCTTATTACCTTCCTGCTCCCGGGAGTTACCTTTCCCCTCCTAGGGGGATTCAGATTAAACCTGGATGATCTGTAAAAATAGGGCTCACTGACTGACTCTTCCAGGACGTGCGCCCTGTTCTCATTGGGAACCACGGGCAGCTTCCGAAAGCAATGGCTAACACTTAGCGTTTGCTCTGTTCCATCCTGATTGTAAGCAGTTTACATATAATACATCTCTTAATTTTCTCACACACACTAAATAATCCCTATGAGGCCAATATGTCATTATTTTACAGATGAGATAATCGAAGTGCTTAAGTATCTGTGTAGATTCCCCGAGCTGGCAAATGATGGCTCTTGGATTCAAACGAGGCAGTTGGGCTTCAAGGTTATCCTCTTCATTCTTATACTATACTTCCTCTTATCTACACGGATCCAAATGTTCTCTTTTCTCGCTGGAATAGAAGGAATATAGTTTTTTGGACCCATGGCTATCATTGAACAATGGTTCCCCTCTTCTCCAACCCCTTTCTGTGCCATAGGAGTTACCATACCCTGCTGGAATGATAAGAGGGTACACCCAGCACCTCTAACTGAATCTCAGGAGGAATGAAAGACAACATTAAAGGTTTGTGTGCGCACACACATGCGTGTGTGTGTGTGTGCGCATGCGCACGTGTGTTTTTACCATATTCTGTGAATTGGTGTCTCTTAAAAGGCTCCATTATCTGCAGAAAAGATAACCTGCTTTATTCTCTGCTAGAATTAGAAAATTAGTCTTTCATCATTCAGACAAACATAGACTAGAACAAGCTAAAATAGTGGCCCTGAGACTATTTTAGATTCACTAAAACAAGAGGAGGGTGAATAAGGAGGATCACAATTAGAAGCAGAGCCAACAGAGTTGGCAGAAAAGATACATAAAAAATTTATTTCGTTATGTGCGGAGGGTTGTGTGATGTCAAGTCTGTACAAAATCTTAAGTAAAGTCTGCATCGCTCTCCAAGAGTTCTTGGTAAAGTGGATTTATTCTGGAGAATGAAGAAGTGCCAATTTCAAAGAATTGGTGACTGAGAGATATTTGAGTTATGTTAACATTAAGTTTTCACATTCTATCCAAACATTTAGTATGCTCAACAGAGTCAAAATCTATTTCTAAAACACTTAATTTAAAACATAGGATAAGTGATATGATATCAGATTAAAATGCAATAACCCAAAAGATATAGAAATTTAGTCCTCTCAAATATTTTGTAAACATGTACATATGTTTTTAATAAACTAGCAATATATCAAGTATTGCAAATTTTTTAATTTAATTTTTGGCCAAAAATTTGACCAATGTAAAATAATGATAAATAGGCAAAGAGCCATAGATGTTAAGATAGCATGACTTCCTTGAAAATAGATTGTGTGTATTTAGTTCTAACCCTCAGAACTTTAAACCCACATGGGGACTTAATATATGTGTGTTTAATGATGATAAAGATTAAGAGATTAAAATACTTTGAAGGCCATTGCAATTAGGCCTAGCACACTTTTTTAAACATGAAATCCCATGAAGGAAATATTTAGGGCACATAACTAATAATAGTAATTTATTTTATTCAACTGCTTTTATTTATTTATTTTTTTTAGCCATGTATTCTCATCCTTTTATTTACTTATTTATTTTTCTTCATTTTTTATTATGTTATGTTAATCACCATACATTACATCACTAGTTTTTGATGTAGTGTTCCATGATTCATTGTTTGCGTGTAACACCCAGTGCTCCATGCAGTACATGCCCTCTTTAATACCCATCACCAGGCTAACCCATCCCCCTACCTCCCTCCCCTCTAGAACCCTTAGTTTGTTTCTCAGAGTCCATAGTGTCTCATGGTTCATCTGCTTTTATTTTTAAACTAAATGTGGGATTTAATTTTTGAGTATCTTGATAACCCTTGCAAATTCTCAACCCCAGAATTTGATCCCATACATGGGCAGCTAAAGTTGCAGGAGAAAAAATTTTAAATTGTGCAAGAAATTTTTGGTTTCCACAATTCATGGGTCCTCTAGCCTAATAATAAGAGTAGCTAACATTTATGTTTACTATAAGCAAGGCAATGTGCTTGACACTTAACAAGAGTTATCTTATATAAGCCTCAAGTAATTCTATGATGAATTAAAGATTTTATCTCCATTTTTATATATGCAAAATAGATGTTTAAGTGAGGTTGTCATTTGTCCATTTAGAAATGTACTGAGAACCAGGCCTTTATACATTTGTAAAATACTGGGAACTAAGCTTAAAATCAGGAAGTTTGATTCCAGAGACTATGCTCTTAACTACTGCATTTCTCTACCTGTAACTAATCTCTTTCTCCTGACCTCTAATTTCTCTAATTCATAAATAACAAGGAGATCTAAATATTCCTTCCTCCTCACATTCAGCTGATCTCTGGCCTTTTCTAGATGGGTATTACCCACTTACGTTTCTTTCTTCAAAGTTCTTTCTTAAGTGTAAAGCCTTTTCTGGCAGCAGGAGTTAAATCTGATAAACTTTCTATCCTTTGCAAGAAAGGATAGAGAGTAACTTTAAAAAAAAAGTAAAATTTGGGGCACCTGGGTGGCTCAGTTGGTTAAGCAGCTGCCTTCGGCTCAGGTCATGATCCCGGGGTCCTGGGATTAAGCCCCACATCAGGCTCCTTGCTCAGTGGGGAGCCTGCTTCTCCCTCTCCCTCTGCCTACTTGTGCTCTCTATCTCTCTGTCAAATAAATAAATAAAATCTTAAAAAAAAAAAAGTAAAATTAAGCACTAACATCACTTGAAGTCAAGGAATAGAGATGAGGGTGGGGTTATAATTCCTTCTCTGGGATTAAAGCTGACCACTTTTTATACAGCTGGTAATATTTAAGATAGGACAGAGAGAATAGGATATGCAGCTAGTTTGCTGAGTATTTTACAGTAGATGAAAAAGAGAAAACGGGAGTCCTAGGACGCAATGAACACAGTGAAGGACTTTGAGGCAGTTACAGACATGATGAAGAAAACCATTAACAATAAGACCATAATGAGTTATATTTATATTGAAATAAAATATACAATGTGTACTTTGAAAGTCTTTAGAAATGTTACAGCCTAGAAAAATACAGTGATGTTCCAAAGAAGAATGATTTTGAAAATAATTATTAGCGTCACCCATTGGGGATAACACAATAGCAGTGATGGTGGACTTCATGGTGCCAGTATTTTCCAGATCTATCCTCTGGTTCTACAGCTGTAAGGTGGACATATTGTCAACAGTGGTTTCGGGAAATAAAACAGCTTGAGATAGAGATTATTAATGGGGAGACTTATAAATATTTCCTGAATGTCGAGGGATAGATATATAAATGAACAGTTTTGTGAAAGCGTTAAATACTGTCACATAATTATGTATTTGCTTAACATTGAGTCATTTATCCAGTGAGCAGATCAACTTTGTCGGGTTTATTTTCAGACAGCACTCTTCTATCAATAAAATGTAGGGGAATGTGGGGATGTTACATCAGGAGTGTGTGTGTGTATGTGTGTGTGTGTGTGTGTGTGTGTGTGTGTGTACATGTGTGGTATGTTTCTGTTTAGGTCACATTTAAGAGTGGTGTTTTATCTGTAAATATTACAAAACAACTCAACTATTTCCCAAAATCAGTGATAGCACAAAAATTGGGTCAGGCAATCCTTTCACCTGTTTTGCAAAAGTTAATATAAGCCATATTTTAAATAAAAAGGCGCAGACTTTCCTCTAACTGGTAATATTATCAGGCATTATTAATATTGTAGTTAGTTGAGTCCACTTCTGTGAGAGGACATGACTTAGCAAAATTTTATTTGAGGAATAAAAATAAACATACTCTTTTCTTTAATGTTCTCTCTCATTAGTTTGAATAACATGTTGGCACCATGATTGATAGACATATAAATAATATATTTTAATTTAGATCTGATAATTTTGATGTAACAATTTGTAAAATTGTTTAAAAGCCATCAGATCCACTAAGACAAAAATATCTTTAGCAGCTATGTGCAACTAAGATCCCAAGGAAACATTTATATATGTATCCATATATGCACATGCAAATATAGTTTTATTTAGATGTAAAGTAATATCTAGTAAGTAAGCCAATATTACACAAGATATTTGAATGATCAGATAAAAATGTGCTTACAGTCAGAAGAATATTTTCTAAAATTCATTGCATTCATTTTTAAATAGCAAACTAATCTAAGTTTCCTAGTCTACATCAAAAAAATAAAGTTATAGGACCAAGTGTGTAAATTTCTCTATTGAAAAAAATCAGTAATTTATAAATGTAAATATAAACGTTAGAAAAAGTAAGATTAATATTTGATGTTTTACATACAAACTCTCTATAGTGTTATGTCCATATTTCTTTTAAAATCTAATTACACTGACTTCCTCAGATACAATTATTTATTCTACTTTGTTCTTATTTGGAAAATCAAAATTTATCAGATTTGATTTGACAGAAAATTCTCTTGTTCAGTGATATGTGGCTTTAGATTATTACAATATAAAATATTCTGGAGGATAATGGTACATTTGACAATTTTTACTTTGAACATATACAAAAGTAGGTATAGAATTAAGCTTGCAATGTATACATATGGCATTCAGTAGATTTAATATTTTAATTTTTATTTATTTGCTTAATACTGGAATATACTTTCTACTTCCCATAAAGTACTACAAGTGATAAATTTATTGCTATATAAGAAGTGAATTAAAGTGAACTTTATTTGAATATATTTATGCATCCTATGGTGAGTAGCAAAACCATGTTTGGAATTCCTTGGCTTCAAAAATTTTTATTTTCCATGTTCAGAAATAAATAATCTCCTTAATTGGATGAGAGCAAATTACCCAAAGTTCATGTGAACTCTTTCTCAGTAGGATTATTGAGTTGTGAGAATCTAAGTTTCATATTTATAGGCCTGTGTCTGAAATAATTGGATTGCTTTTGGAAAGAATTATGTTAACAGAAGAAAAATGAAAAGGGAGGGAGAAAAGAAACCCGATGCATTTAAATAGGAAGACACAAATGAAAAATATCTTAGTGACTGTATTAGCTAATAGGAGATGTAAAGGAATCAGAATATTTAATTTGTATAAAACAATGGGCCTTCAGAAATTTTTCTCGTCTTTAGTTGGCACTTTCCCAAATGCCGGTTTAAAAATAGCATCAGAATACTGATTACAAAATGTTGTTTTGGGTTACACACGTTGTGCTTTTCATTCCATATTCAAAGTAAGTTATTTATTCCTGGCAAAAATGAAAGTTGGTCAGAGTCGATCATAGAGTCATACTAGTCCTTCACACCTATCTAGGATGCTGACTGCCTGGTTTAAAGTATGAGTCTTTACCTTATTTACAGTTTCTTTCTTCTTTAAAAACCAAATATTTATTAAAGCACCAGAGTGTTGCAGACGTTGTTCTAAGTGCCAGGGAACACACAGTTGAAGGAGATGCTGCCCAGCCCTACGGGAATCTCAGTCTACTCACTGTACATGAAAAATAACAGATTTTAACATGGACAGTTTCCATGTTAATCACTAGTTATAGGCCAGACACTATTAAATGATCTCATTAACTTCTTTAAAATTCTCACAGTGTGTGTGGGTGGATATAGAGTCCCCTGAAATTAAAGAAAAAGGTGGGACCAGAAGGCTTCAAAAAAGAGAGAGCAGTGCACTGGATGGGGAGGAATTTGCTGCTTTACCATTATCTCAATTGGTAAAAACAAAGAATTTTTGTTGTTGTTGTTGTTGTTGCTTTTGTGGTTTTTTTTCTTTGTTTGTTTGTTTTGCTAAGGAAAGTCATTTAAGTCAGATTGCAGAAGGGCATGGAGGCTGGAACCTGATTAGTGCAGATATCACTTAATATCAAATTGTAAAGCATTTAACATATGATGCTAAGGAAATTGGACTTTATCCTTAGCAGAAATGGGAAGGCACTACATATTTTTCTTTGTATGGGTGTTATCGATCTCTTGTGTGTATCTGTCAAGTTTCCTACTGTGTTCCTAAAATCTTTGATATCCACAGTCTCTAGGATATTTTCACCACAATAGTAATCCTTCTTATATCTTAACTCTTTACTCATTCTTTACATTTTCAGTATGCTTTTGAATAAAAAATCTCATATTTATTCTCAGCAGAATCTGAGTTGGATAGAGTATACTTTATCACCATTTCATAAAAGGGAGAACAGAAACAAAGTGTCCCAGTGGCCAACATGATATCCCTTGGGTATTTTCAGTAGGAAAGACTAGAATCAGGGGTACAAGAAGAAGACGCAGCATGGTGCTTTGGGGGAGAGTCAGCGGTGTGTTGGGGAGGAGAAATGTTAAGTAAGGGCTATGTCCCATCACTTCCCCATCTCCTTAACCAGCCTCACTCACACACTTACATCATTGATTCTATAGCAGACTTCTATCTGGCATAATTGGGGAATAGAGTGTTTTCCAAAATCAAACATTTTGTTTAATATAACATTTAGAATTATGTGCTTTCAGAGAAGTGGATAAAAAGACATGTAATAAAAAATTATGTGGCCCATATTTTAAATATTTTTGATCATTCATAATCTACTTCAGGAATACCCAGTCCCTTGGGATCTTCATAAATTTGAAAAAAAACAAAGCAAAACACTAAAGTCTTCATAGATTCAAGGCACCATGTTTGGCATTAGGAATGCAAAGAATGCAAAAAATGAAAGGCCCTTGAAGACGTCACCATTGAGCCAGGGCTACAATTGTCCCACTGATTGTAGAGCACGTAATTACTCATGACAAGGCCAATGACCCAAGAATAATGATGGAAAACACAGAAGATAGAATGGAAACTTAAGCCCAACAAACATAGAAAACAACATTATGAATGGTAGATACGCAGAAACTGAAAGTAATGGAATGTTCTGGGTGACAAGTTGCTCCATGGGTCTGAAAATCATTATACATTACTTGTTATATTACTTGTATTATTTTTATAAAATATATAATCACCTTGTAATCCCCATGTGGCATTGGCTAGGACAAAATAATAATTTCCTAGTCAGAGAAATTTTTGTTCTAGTTTTTATCAGTTTATTTTTGTAAACTGGCCTAACCTTTCCCCTTGTACTCAGCAGATGCCAACTACAAAATGAGACTGTGGTCTTCTTTATTCTTGGATGTGTACACTAGCATATTTTTTATCCTTTCCTCCTTGATACTGCTAATTATACCATCACTACCCCACACCACTTTTCACTTTGTGGTCACTCCTGTGTCATTCTGAGCGTCTGCCCCCTCACACCTGGACAAATGCAGTGCTCTCACTCATCACCCTACATCTCATGGCAGTCAGAGTATGACTTTATAGGAAAAAGACCTATAGCACCTACAAGACCCTTCAGCAGCCTGATCCATACCTCTCCCTCCAGATTCATCTCATCCTACCTCTCCCTTGCTCCTTGCACCCTGGCCAAACCTACCTTCTTTCAGATTCTGGAATGCATTATGCTGCCTTCCGGCTCATGGCTTTTTGCATGCTCTTCCCTCTCCCTAGAATGCCCTGATACTCCTGCCCCTCTGCTCTCCACATCTTGGCTTCCTTAATGCTTATTTTTCCTGATCTTAGCTCAAGATACCCTTCCTCAGAGAATCCTTCCCTTGTCTTCCGGAAAAGGCTGGTTGTCTTTCTAGCCTTTACTATGCCCGTTCATAGCTTGAATCTCAATTGGTAATTATTTTGTCTTTTTAAGAGACTTTCATTCATTTAGCACGTAATTATTGAACACTAGGTGCCAAGGATTGGAATTACACTGAGGAGTAAGACAAACAAGTTCTCATTTTTCATGGAGCTTACATTTTAATGATTGGAAACAGGAAATAAGTCAAATAATAAAAAATGCAATTTCATATAGTCACTGTTGCTATACAACTATACAACAATAAAACAAGATTTGGTAGAAAGTGAGATGAGGTAGCTTAGGGAGCAAATCATATTGGGACTAGGCAGCAGAACTTGCAAGCAGAGGGAAAAGCCAGTGCACATTCTGGAGGCAGCATTAGGCTTGGCAGCTCGAAGTAGAGGAAGACCAGTGTTGCGGATTTCATGAAAAATCACCACCTTAGGCCTGTCTCCTTCACTAGACTACAGGTGTCTGAAGGGTAAGACTACATCTCCTTTATCTCTAAGGCTTCTTGTACTGAATCACATTTTCTTTTTTTTTTTTTCAACTACAGTGTAATCGACACACAATGTTGCATTAGTTTCAGGTGTACAACATAATGACTGAATCATGTTAAATTTTATTTTTTCTACCCCCCCCTTTTTTTAAAGGTTTCATTTATTTATTTGAGAGAGAGAGAGAAAAAAAAAAAAACCACAGTGGGGGTAGGGGCAGTGGGAGAGGGAGAAGCAGACCCTTCTGAGCAGGGAGCCTCCCCTAGGACTCAATCCCAGGAACCTGGTTCATGAACTGAGCCAAAGACAGATGCTTAACTGACTGTACCACCCGGGTGCCCCTCTTTTATTTTTTTTTTTAAGTTTTTAAAACTTAATTCCAGTATAGTTAACATACAGTGTTATGTTAGTTTCAGGTGATACACTGAATCAGTAATTCTATACTCGGTGGTCATCATCATAAGTATACTCTTAATCCCCATCACCAATTTCACCCAACCTTCCTCACCACCTCCCCTCTGATATGATTTATTTTATTTTTTTAATTTCTTTTTTTTAAATTTTATTTTATTATGTTATGTTAATCACCATACATTACATCATTAGTTTTTGATGTAGTGTTCCATGATTCATTGTTTGTATATAACACCCAGTGCTGCATTCAATACGTGCCCTCTTTAATACTCATCACCTGGCTAACTGATCCCCGCACCCCCTCCCCTCTAGAACCCTCAGTTTGTTTCTCAGAGTCCATAGTCTCTCATGGTTCTTCTCCCCCTCCGACTCCCCCGCTTCATTTTTCCCTTCCTACTATCTTCTTTTTTTAAACAAAATGATATGCTTTATTTTAAATGAGTAGTCTTGGTTAAAGTTATTATTATTTTTAAGAAGAACTTTTTTTTTACTTGAAGTATACTTCAGAATACATGGTTCTAAAGATATATATAAAACATTCCGTCCAAGAAAAATAGAATACACATTATCTTCAAGTACACCCTGAAGAATCCTCTGGTTAAATCACATACAAAGAGACATAACAATACAAATTTAAGAAGACTGAAATCATACCAACTATATTTTCCAATGACAATGGTATAAAACTAAAGATCAACAATAAAGCTGGAAAATCTACAATGTAAATATTATATATTTAATATATAAATATTAAACAACATACTACTGCATAAACAATGGGCCAAATAAGAAATCAAATGGCAAATCAAAATATGTCTCAAAACAAAAGACAAAACACAACATTCCAAAACCTATGGGATGCAGCAAAAGCAGATACTAGAGTGAAATTTATGCTATAAATACTTGTAATAAGACAAAAAGCTCAAATAAACAACATTATACCACAAGGAGCTAGAAAAAGAAGAAACTTAGCTGAAATTTAGTAGAGGAAGGCAATAACAAAGAAAAATCAGAAATAAATAAAATAGAGACCAGAATAAACAATAGCATAACATTGAAAGTAATGACCAGTTTTTCCAAAAAATAAATAAATAAATAAAATTGGCAATGCTTTATCTACACCAAGAAAAAAAGAGGGAAGACTCAAAACCAAAATGAGAAATGGAAAACAGTACAAGACATCACAGACGTAGAGTGTGATAACAGATTAAACAATTATATACTGACAAATCAGATAACTTAGAAAAAAAAGCAAAACAGATAAATTCCTAAAAGCTCACAACTTACCAAGATTGAATCATGAGTCCTAAATTCAAGAGATAGGAAATCTTCTCAGAACAGTAACAGGAACCAAAGTTGAATTAGGAATCAAAATTCCCCCAGCACAGAAAAGCCCAAGACCGCATGGTTTCATTGGTGAATTCTGCTAAACATTTAAAAAAATAATTAATGACAATCTTAATCAAAATCTTACAAATAATAGAGTAGAGGGAACACATTCAAAATCATTCCATGAGACCAGCACTACCCTGATACCAAAGCAGGATAAAAACAATACAAGAACAAAAATGTCTAGTTTGTCCAAAAAAGTATTAGTATTCTCTCTTTTGACATCCATCTGCATGATAAATGTTTCTCCACCCCCTCACTTTCAATCTGCAGGTGGCTTTAGGTCTAAAATGAATCTCTTGTAGGCAGCATATAGATAGGTCTTGGTTTTTTTTGTTTATTTTTTTGTTTTTATCCATCTGACACCCTATTGGAGTGTTTAGTCCATTTACATTCAAAGTAATTATTGATAGGTAGTATTTATTGCCATTTTATGCCTTGTTTTGTTATTGTTTCTGGAGATTTTCTCTGATACCTTCTTGTCTTTGTCACTTTTAGTCTCTCCTTTGTGCTTGAAGAGTTCCCTTTAATATTGCTTGCATGGCTGATTGAATGGTCACGAACTCCTTTAGTTTTTGTCAACCCCCTGCGCTCCTGAATCACATTTTAAAACTTGGCTCAGCAGTTATCTTGTTTGGGCAAATACTGATATCTCCCCTCTTGTTTTCTGCCCTTTCCCATGTAGACACACACCTGCGCACACCCTGAATTGAACTGATCACTCTCCATTTGCAAGTCCATGCTCCTGCATTCATATTTTTTTCTTAACATGAAGAATACTTTTTTTTCTATGTGTTTTTATACCTGTCTCCCTTCTAACAGTGTCTTGAGGGTAGGGACTCTTTCTGATTCATTTACATAATTCAAATGGCTAGCTTAAAGCCTGACATAAATAGCCAATCAGCATTCAATAAACATTTGTTGCAGTGAATGAGACAAGGAATTTATATATGCCTTACCTCTACTATGGATTCTCTTTTTGTCTTGGTTGAGGTTTACTAGAAACAGAGCCTTAAGTAAGACTTAAGTTGTAGTGTGGTTATTGACATGTGCAACTCAGAGCCAAGGAAGTGGAAAGTGGGACCAGGCAGAATGAGACGCTGTACACAGTTGCCTCCCAGAGCGACACACTAGATCACAGCCAAATGAGATCTCTCCAGAGAGGATGTACAGAAAATGTACCCCTGGGGGAATATTCATCACAGAGCATGCAGAGAGAACTTACCTGTTGGTGTCCTCCTTCCTTCCAATTCCCATCAGTCAATGTACTGATGTTAACACACCTGGATCATCTGGCCTTTTAGGTGGCCTCTGGGGAAGTGAAATCCCATGGTTGGGCTTCATCTGAGATGCAGTGGGAAGAACCAGAGATTTGGTGTAGGTCTCAGGCACGAGGCCCCTGTGAGCCCACTCAGGATCATTCACTGCATTGGCAGCTCTGGAAGAGCAAGTGGCCAAGGGCCTGAGATATATATGAGGCTGAGGCTGAGGGTCTCAGAAGGTGCATAAGAAGTGATTAACGAAAATCTTTAAACTTTATTTCCATCTAGGTTCCTTCTTCTCAGCCCATCAGAATATTAACTTAAAAAAAAAAATCACTATCACTAACCACCAACAGGAACAAAAATAAAAATAAGAAACTCCTGGGACGTTAAATTCTTCAATTTTCTACACTGTTTTTCTCTCTCTATTTTGCCAAAACTTAAGGTCTAGCTTCTCTGTGTGTCACACTTGACGCTGCCCCCGCCCCGTGCAGTGCCGGTACCTGGCCCCCTCTAGATTCTCATGTCCCCTGTGCTCTCACAGAGTTTTAGTCTTTGATCTTGCTGTCACCTCTACCTTGAATGATCTTTGCTTCTTCTTTCTCTCTCTTTTTTTTTTAAAGATTTTATTTATTCATTTGAGACACAGAGATACAGAGAGAGAAAGAGAGAGAGCATGAGCAGTGGGAGAGGCAGAGGGAGAGGAAGAAGCAGACTCCCCGCTGAGTCAGGAGCCCGATGTGGGACTCGATCCCAGGACGCTGGGATCATGACCTGAGCCGAAGGCAGACGCTTAACCATCTGAGCCACCCAGGCGCCCCTTCTTTCTCTCTTTTTGACATAGTCCAGATGTCATCTAGACTAGAGAACCTTCACTGGCCCTTTTTCCAGCTCAGTCTGAGTGTCGTTCTTCCCCTCTTAGTTATGGTGGTATTTTGCCCTTACCTAAATTACAATACCTAACACATTGTTCTAAAACGGTATGTTTTATACATTCCCCTAAAAATATTGTAAGATTGAATTCTCTCACTTTTTTCATTCATCTTTATATGCCAATTGTTTGGTTCAATGTCTGGTTCATAATGAGCAGTTGGTTAAACAGAGCTATATGAGTTAGACTAAATGGTCCACAAATCTTGTTGGTAAATCTCTTTATCTTATCTACTTTTAACCTGGAAAAAAAAAAGACCAGGAAATAATATTTCTGATTTCACCATATCACTAATAAACTCTAGCTTTAATTATTATAATTAAAAATAATATTCTAAAAATCTATTAAAGCAATGACTGTCTATGATAGAGTCTTTAAAAATGAGCCCAATTAATGATTTCCTTCCTGTGTATGTTGCTTTCCCAGCAAGAGGTGGTGTGTATTTACCCTCCTCTTAAATTTAGGATGGGCTTATGACTCATTTTGGTCAACAAAATGTGGAAGAGGTCCCTGCAAGAAGATTAAATATTTTCAGTTTCAACATGGGGGCATTCGGCTGCAACGTAAGTGGTATCTCTACCCTGATACCACCATGCTATCAGAAGACCAAACGAGTCATGTGGAGAAAAAGAGGCCACATGAAGGAATTATGGAGGCCCCAGATACGTGAGTGAAACCCTTTTGTGCTTTTCAGCCCATCCCTGCAGCCAAGTGAAATGCACCCAAGTGTGTAATGCCAGCCAGTGTCACCTGGAATAGAACAACCCCTCAGCTGAACTCACCTAATGCACAGAACCATAGGAAATAACAAATCATTGCTTTAATTCACAAAATTCTGGGTGGTTTGTTGCACATTAATGAATTACTAAATTAACATATTTAGCTTTACCTTTCCTTAAAAATCTATCTTAACTTTACAACTTAGCAAAAAGTTTGGTTTGTTGGTTAAGTTGGTTTCTGATAATGGACTTAGCATTGATTACAGCAAAGCACATTCATTCTGTTTATAAGAGACCCTTGAATGTTTCTGTGAGTAGAACATGATAGAGTGCACCATGAGATGAGCATAGCAGAACTGCGCACTTTGCCCAGGGGTAGTATATACACAAAGGAGACCCTCATGTGTTGAATAATGAGTACGGAAGAAATAAGAGAAAAGAGCAACTGGTTGAGGAGACTCGAAGTAAAGGTATAACATTGACATAATTAAGAATAAATTTAACTTGAAATCATATAACTCTGTAGTAATTTGTACAATACAATAATAGCAAAGACGACAACCATAAGAAAACTCATTTCTATTGTTTTTATACGTGCCTAACAAATTGCATCTCATTTAATTCTTAGAACAATCTTATGAGATAGTTACTATTATTAAATCCACTTTACGGTCATTGGAATTGAAATATTGACAAGTTAAGTAACCTGTACCAAGCCACATAGCAAGAGGTACAGTCTGACTGAAACTAAGTTTTCAGAGCTTTAACTGTTAACTACTAGCTGTATAATATGTAATTTGTTTGTATAGTGACCTATACTATAACATATATATAATTTATACATAATATCCATGAACTTATCTCTATATATGTAAGTATATATTAGACTTTTTTTTTTTCTTAGCAGTGTATGCTGCCATTCCAGGGTGTTTTGGAATGTTGAGGTAGTAATTAGCTTTTGTAAATGGCATCCCTTTACTGATAGCCTGACCACATCTACCTTCTCCTCCTTCCATCCCTTATCTGGATGCTATAATTATAATGAAATTCTCCATTTCCCCTCACTGCTCATTGATCAGCTCATGAACCAACTTGGCCATGTATATCTATTATGGGAAAGCAAGAATTGATGTTAGGACAGAATAAGGGCATTTTGAGTGCAGCGAAATCTATTATTTGTTCATTGCTATTATGTCAGCTAATAATTATTATCTCCTACTTTTCCAAGTAGGAAAAATTCTTTGTATCTCTTTGTCATCATTTTCAGAAGATATGCAGAGAACAGAATGGAAGGAGTTGGAGAAGTGGATCTTAACCATTCAGGCACATACCCATATGCCAAACACTATTCCATCCATCAGCTCTTTGCCATTGGCAATTTATTTGACTTAACACCATGGCCAACCACTGCCAACTTTAATTGGCTGACTGCCCTTATTGATGTTTTCAGGACCCAAGACCTTTTTATTCATGTTTCCTATTAATTTTAGATGCTTTACAGCATATCTAAAGACAGGAAAACATACTGAGTCAAATTTAGAGCTATCTTTGAAGTCAGTGGTTGAATCTGCGAAGCCAAATCTAGATTTCAGCTAGGAAAGTGGCTTTTGAAATACTGGTTGGAAAAGAACTCAAAGATTTCTTAGATGTCAGTTCCTTGTGGGAGAAAAAAAGAAGGAAACCTCATTTTAATGATTTAAGTCTAGGTATATCACAAGTAAAACACATTTATTTTACTTTTTTAGTGAAGTGAGAAGAATCACTTATTGAAGATGCTTTGCTATATACACATATTTAGTCTGTTTTTCTTCTTTAAGTTCAACCCTATAATATACTAAAAAAACAAGATGTTTGTAAAAATCACATGCTTTCATCTTAGAGAGCATCTTGATAATAAAATAATTCTTAATCAGAATAGTGGGACAAAAGCATATCGAGGTGCTCATACTGGCTTATGGATATTTTTGAGTTTTTCACCATAATTCCTTGGAGAGTAGTGCTGGCATCAGCCCCAACTGTAAAATATGACATTAATTTCTGTAGCGTCTTCACCTTTCCTCCAGTCCCTTTTATTCCCTACCAGGCAAGCCTATCCTGGGACTCATTCCTTAGTCTTTCAGCTCACAGCAATAACCCATCACTTTTAAACTGAATGGTATTTTCTGTAGGCAAAACTAATAAGTTATTAATCAGCTCTCCATTGATCTTTATGGCACTTTTCCACATCTTCCATCTCTGGTGACTTCTTCCTTTGGGTGTTAGAAAACCTCCCCTTTTTTTGAACACCTCTTCTCACCCCATAAGGGAAGGAAAATAAATATTGACAATCGTTTATTTTTCCTTTGTGTAATCATAAGCCAAAACAAATAGCTTATAAACCAAATACACACTTTACCAAAATTTGTACTTTAAGTTCTGTTTTTAAGTTTTAATTGTGGCAATGTGAGGTTTTAGCCTTCCTTAAATATATTTTTTGGTATTAGCAAATGTGTAGTGAAGTGTTTTGAGAATAAAGGACCCCTGAAATTGCATGTTTAATCCAGGGATACATCTGAAGATATTACTGATGTGGAGACCAGAGGGGTGTTGTGGAGAAGGCAAGATCTCACCATGCTTTTCTGAGGAGAAGAAGCAAGTCACAGGGTCAGCCAAGGCTTTTCTTATTATCTAGGCTCCTCCTGGATTTGGGGAATGCATCAGGCAGAAGTCAACTTCAGATCATTGAAACCAGGCTAGCAATTTTAAGAAGAAATGTTTTAAAAATAAGGAAATACGCAATTACAAAGTAGCTGGAAGGGCTGAAGGACTAGGCTCTGGGCTGGTCACCATCACTCCAGTATAGAGCGTATTCTCCATGTATTCTGTCAATTGTCATCATCAGAAAGCTAAGCAATTGGAAAATGGTCACTTCCTATTGGTCTTATCTGAGATTCAGAGATCAGGAAACTGTCCTTCCATATTTAGAACTGTATCAGCTGAAAATATCTGTGTCTAAGCCATTGCCTCCATCTCCAACCTTAATTCAAATCCGAATAAAAATATTGTCAGATCCTAAGTCATTCTCAGATATGTAGCTGCAAGGGAGTCTTGACAATGTAGATTTTAGCTTTCTGTATCCTCTAGTACACAAAAGTATTGGAAGAGATGCCAGAGGGAGTCAATCTTGATGTTTTGTTCAAAATGCAAGTGATCAAGAACCATTTTTATCTCCCTGATCTAAACAGTTACACATTGCAAAAAGAAAATGTTATATACATCAGCAAAATATTCCTAAATCATTTGTTATATAAACTAGAACACTATTTTTGGACCTTTACTTTGTTTATTTTTTAAGATTTTTTTCTGTTTATAATTGTTACTGATGATGGTGACTAGATATTAATATTTAATATGTTTGCCATAAGGAAGGATATTAACTGTGCTAGTAAGTTTTAGTGATGAGATAATGATTTAATATCATTTGCTTCTTATTATATTAAATTCCATAGTAATTTCAAACAATTTCTGATGAAAGGATTGGTAATTCTAGATCAGATCTTAAGATTGGGAGAACAGTATAAACTGATATTTAAATAAACTCAGGACCCATTGAGGAATGAGTAATTGATATATGGAATTGGCTTCTGCAGTGAGGTAAAGGTACTTGGAAAATAAAACATGCTATCTTTCATTCTCACTGAGGTGATTAAGGAAGATCAAGTATGGTAATTTGAACCATCCCTGTGAACTCTAATGCAAATGCAAACGAATCTTAACTGAGGCTTACGGCAGGCATATTAGAAGCCTCTTAAGTCCAGTACAACTATTGGGAAAGGGTAAGAAAACATATTGTTATTATATTAGAAAAGTGTAAGTGCTATTTACCTAGGAATAGAAGGCAATATCAAAGTCCTGAAAACGGTAAAGGAAATAGGCTTTTTAAAATTTTTAATTAATCAATAGCAATTAAAAGGAAATACAAAATGCATGAATGATATATAACAGAAAAATTATACTATATTCTAGTGAATCTGAGGAAAATGCAAATACAATAAAGAAACATAAGTAAAATATATATTTAAACTTTGTTAAACAGTATGATACTACTTTTAGGATTTTTCATTTTCATTTCAAAATTACCATCTGAGAATGCCCTATCTAATTGAGAACTATGATAAAAATGAAAACTGAAGTAAAATAAATAGTATGTAGGAAATGTTGTGGTTTACAGAAGGTATGTAATTGATTTCCATGGTGAACAATGTTCATAGTCAAATATAATTAAGTTTTTTTATTAGGAAAACAAAACATTTCTTGTGTCTTATGGAAACTCAACTAGGAATTTTGCATGCTATTTTTTTTTATTGAAATACTATGAAATAGGTAAACACATTTAATTGAGATTCAGGGAGTTTAAATAGGCAGAGGGAAATATTGTCCAGCTAATGAGTAGTGGATCTAGGAAAAATTCAAATAGTGCTTTAGAATCTATGACTTTTCTACCATGCTAACTGCTAATTCCTATTAGGAAGAATTGATTTGCATGTCTGCTGATGAAAACCACTTCTCCTTCTTATTTTTCTCAAGTCCATTTCTTTTTCTTCTTTCCCAGCTACCATGACAAACCAGTTTATCATAACAACATCTTGGACTCAAAGCTTTCTTACTCTATTCAGTCTTTTGACCCTGCCAGATTACTGCTTTCTCTTGAACTGGGCTCCTGAGTGACTCTTTTCTGTATATCAGATCTAAACCTCTCTTTCCAAACCCTCTACAATATGGTTGCATCTAATTTAGCTGAATTTATTTTCTATTCCTCTGAATGCACTCTTGTTCCCTCTAATGAGCCTAAGATTCTGGAATTCAGATGAACTAATGATGCTCATTCTAACATCTATGCCTTTGTTTACAATTATCCTTTAACCAAAATATCTGTGTCTCTGTCATTTATCCAGCACCCAAATCCTAAGCATTTTTGGTGACCCCAAGCCGAGCCTTATCCTCTCTATCATCTTGTGTTCTGACCACCAGGTCCATTATAATCCATTGGCTTCCTCACTGTTCTACTCTCTTGTTGCATTTAGTAGAATTCTACCTTATATTGTTTGCTGTTAAGTTTATGTTTTTAATCATCTCTCCTGCAAGAGGCTATAAGCTTCCTGAAAATATGGACCATGGTATCTTCTTTTTCTTAATTACATGCAATGTCTAGCACATAAGCCAATTTCCAGGAGATGTCAATATGGTACTTTAACTCCAATGAAATCTTTATATAAGTAATCTAGAATTGGTAGTAAAAGATACACCATTCTAAAAGTATTTGAAATGGTATGTGGAATTAATGTTGATTACACTGGAATGTTAGAGATACGAATTTAAAAAATAAGTAATTTAGATAGAAAATAACATAGTGAGTTTCACCTTGAAAACATCGTCTGAGGTAGTACAGGGAATTATAAAGAAGATATTGGGGAAAATATAATAAACAAAACAAAATGACTAATAGGATTCTATGTAGATATTGACTGATAAGAACTAGAAATACTTAAATGTTGTCTAAATGTGGTGACTTAATTTACCCTCTTTCTCAATTCTTTTCTACCGTCTCCTAATAGACCACTTAAATTCCTGTTTCCATATCTTAACATATGCAGTTGTGTCCAAATACTGTACACTTCTCTACCAGTCAGAATCATACTCATTCTTCAATATATCAAGGCCAAAAGTCACTCTGTTGGCTGTAGGCAGGCAATGGTATGTTAGGACAGTGGGAAGGGTGGTGGCAAAATGTTGGCAGATTCCTGAGATATTCAGGAAGTAGGACAGAAAGGATTGTGCGGTTTGGCATAAGAATCTGGGGAGCAGGAGATGGCTAGGATGCCTTCCAGATGTTTGGCTTTTGTAGCTAATTGGATGTTAGTGACTTTTACTGATATGTAAAAATTCTTAGAGGGATCTTATCTGAGAAGAAACAGTGATGTTTGCACAATTTAAAATTCCTGTGATCCATTTTATCCATATGGTCTCAATGGGGGTGATATCAACCCCAAAGGAGAGAAAACTATTTCTTAGGTAGTGAAAAGACCTTACTCTTTTTATACGCAAAGCACAGAAATGCATATAGTACATAAAAAGATAAAATATGTAGTATTAAAATTTCATGGGGGCAAATAGGAAAAAAAATATTAGTCTCCTTGGGAAAGGTGGGTAATGAAAAAAATAAAAAGAGTGAAGGTCTTAAAGAGGATAGAGCTCTGAGAATGGGTCTGGGATAGATAGACCTAGATCCAGAGATGTAACTAAACCCAAGTTATCTGCCCAACATACCACAAAGCCAATCACTGAGACCTCAGGTAGCAGCTAGGAAAAAGTTTATTGGTGTGGCAGCCAAGGAGGAGACAGGAGGGCAAGCTTCAGATCTGCCTCCACCTCCCCGAAGGGGGAGAGATCAAGGTTTTGTTTTGTTTTGTTTTTATAATCACAGGGATTGAGATTGCATACATATTGATGAAAAGGGTGGGGAAACTGATGACTGTTCATGAGGATAGACAGAGCTCTACACTGAGCAAACATATGTAACATACATCCCATATTCATTTTGGGTGGAGGCTTACCATCAGAACGAGGCAAAATTCAGCCCCTGACTCAGGAGGTTATCTTAGGACAAGGAGAAGGGGCTTTGTTTTTCCTCTCTTACACCTTCTGGATGTCAGCTCCTAAACAGCAAGGGAAGTGACTGACTGATACACCCTATAGTACCCTAAAGATATCATACAGGAAGAGATGGGACTTCGGGAGAGGAGGAGCACTGGGGAGCCAAAGGGTTAACATACTTTAGAAGAAAATGAAAATAAAGATGTAGATTCTGGAGCCATGATCTCCACCTATGAGCACGTGGCTATCCTTCAGTAGGTAGTATTTGCCTAAGTTTCATTAAATTTAATAACCAAATCTTAGTGATGGGCTACCTGCTTAAGTAAAGTCTCTCTCACCCTTTCTTTTAAAAATAGCTTTTCCTCAAATATTTTTGCATGTCACAAGTATCTCCAAACCCCATGAGGAAGTAAAATCACTGTAGAAGTTGCTGAAATTCCACTGGATTGATCATCTATATCTACTTAAGAACATGATCTCACCCTTGAGTGTATCTTAGTGATACAATTTTTCCCTTAGAAGGACAAAACAAAGATGTTTTCACATATGCTAGGAACTAGGAAACTTTCTCCCACACACCTATTTCAAGAAAGCTATTTGAAAATGTACTGTGGCAGAGTAAGGAAAGAGAGAAAGAAAAGAAAAAAAGAAGGAAAAACAAGCAAACAGACCCAGGAAGACAACATCTAGTGAGGTTCTTTGACTGATTGTGAAAGTATATCCTAGAATGGAATTACAAATTTGAAGGTAAATTTAAACTTTTGGTAGATGTTGACCGTTGTCTTTTAAGATGATTGTATATATTTTCACACTCACCAGTATTTTATGACTATCACATTTTCATGTGCTAAGCAAACCTAAATATTAGGGATATTTTAATGTTTACAAATATGTTAGATAATTTTTGTTTTGTTTGAAATTAACTTTGAGAGAGGTTGAGCATTTTATTTTATATAGGTTGTCTGATTTGTATTTTTTTCCTGAAATGCTGTAGCATAATTCTCTTTCTGACAACTTCTGTTGGATTATCATTTTCTTGTTGATATGTAAAAACATGTGTAACAAAGAAAACATCACTTGGTCTAATATGTGTTTCAAACTGTTTTGAACAATTTGTTTCGTTTTCATTTTATTACCTTTAATTTCATGTTAGTTTTGTTTTTGCCATTTTAAAGTTTAAAATATTATGCAGCCAAATTTAGCAAATGTGATAGAATAACCTAAGAGTAGACACTAGGTAGGAGCAGGTTATATACAATGGGCCAAATCAAGAAGGGCGATTTTAATTAAATTTTTGTTATATGTGATGGAGAACCTTGATTAAAAATGGATGACTTTCCATTTTTAATATGGTAATTAGAATTTTTGCTTCTTTTGTGATCCTTACATGTATTAATACTTGTAGTGTTCTAGTATTAATTGCATGAATTAATGGCCAGTGAGCATTATTTTAATTGAAAATTCCTTGAACATTAAAGTACTTAATAAGGTAGATTAATAGAAGCGAATTAATACTATTTGGTTAAAGACTTGTATCATCATTATTTAACCACTGAACAAAGAACATCCCATAACTTTTTTTCTCATTATATAATTAGCATATTGATCTCCCCACTTTTCGAATAGTGTTTTAAAGATAAAATAAAAGTATCTTTATAGTTATTAAAGTATTGTAGAGATATTTTAAATTATGACAGCTGCCAAAAAATGATTCTTAATGGAGTATAGGTAATTTACAAAAAAGGTATAAATGGATTATGTTTGGAAGAAAATTTAGAATCTGCTATTTTTCATACAACTGCCTTTGTCATACAAATAATATTTTTTGAACAATGAAAAACTAGATCTGAATAAGGATTTAAGTCTGTGATTATGAATGTACCATAGAAATATATTGCTTATTTAGGCCCATGGGAAGAGTGGTCCTGCATATTTTCTCTGACAGGTCCCTGGCACCTAGTAGATTCTCCATCAATATTTGTTAGAATTTGAATTTAGTCTAACTATCTTCCTGCTTTCACAAAGAAATTTTTGAGTTCAAGGCACCTGAGCATGTTTCAGAACATTCATTGATTATTGAGAAAACATACTGAAATGGTTGTTACAGATGTTACAGAGGTTACAGATGCTTTCCTAATGAATCCGTGGTATTGCTTGGGGAACACACTTGCACTGCCCTTCATTTTAGGTTGAAGAAGAAGGGGGAGAAGGAATTAGTGAAATTGGAGATTAACTTTGTCCGAAAATATCATCATCAACTTGCAATTTGTCATCATATGTTTGTTCTAGTCATTTTTGAGGATACTGGTCTTGATGAGAGTAATTGAAATTACTAGATCCTGTACATATCTTACGTTGTAGGTGCTATCTGCTTACCGAATGGTAAGTAAATGAACACTGTTAGGTGCCTTATCTTAGAAAGAAGGAGTCACAGAACCATCCCTCGGAAAAAAAAAAAAAAAATTAGCATTTGTTTTAGAAGAGCTTTTGAGTAGAAAAAAATAGCTAAGGTAGATATGTATTTGTCTGTGTCCATAAGACAGAAACAGCCATAACTCTGGATGTCTTTTCCCTTTCACACAGAGCAAGGCTTTTGTGGAGGAAACACAAGAGAAGCTTCAAGTGCTTGGTATCAGCTCGTGGGCACTTCTTTCTTCACTTGGTATTTAAGATTGTCTATATGCAGAAAGTCTTCATTTTAAGAATTAACACTGGTACACCTCTTCATTAAAACATGTACTCAAAATAATGTTTAAAATGGCTGTTTTTGTTTTTGTTTTTCTAGAAAAGGAGGAGGAAAATTTTTAAAAAATTACCCTTGGGAGAAAACATGGGAGACAGTAAGAGTTAGAGATAGAGTGAGAGAGAAGCATTGGCTAAGAGCCATGGTCAAATTGCAGGATGTCTGAGAATAGCATGACCAAGTTTGTCTTTTGTTTTGTTTTTTCACAGGGCTTGAACTCATGACCCTGAGATCAAGACCTGAGCTGAGATCCAGAGTTAGACACTTAACTGACTGAGCCATCCAGGCACCCCATGAGAAAGTTGATTATAGGCCCCACTACTAGAGATTCTAATCCAGTCAGGGTGGATTGAGGAAACTCCAGGAATTATATCAACCACATTTTGTGAAACATTGGAAAATAATCTTTTTTCTCTGTCTTCCGTATAATTAGAATTAGGCAGAGACTTGCTGTCTCCTCTTCTTGAGTATACAACTACACTACATTTCCCAGACACCCTTACATAGGGCGTGGCCATAGCACTGAATTGTAGCCAATAGAGTGTGAGCAGAAGGCGATTGTCAATCCTGGCTCATAACTCTTCAATGCACTTGTCCAAGCTCTTTTTCCTTTTCAGGCTAGTGATGATTACAGTGACCTTTTTAAAAGTCAACAAAAATGTGCACGTCTTCCTGTAAGCCAGTGGTTCTCCAGTTTCAGTGCATATACCCATCATCTTGTGTGCTTATTATACCTACAGATTCTCAAATCTTACCACCAAAGATTCTGATTCATTAGGTTGAAGGGAGGTATTCAGGAATCTGTATTTTAAAAAGTAACCAGGTGATTCTGATTTGTGTGATTGTGTATCTACACTTTGAGAAACAGTGAATGTGTGTATGTGTGTGTTTAAGTAATATGCAATGTTATTAATGCTAATGTTTGTTATCAATTATATATCACCTATCAAACTATATATCTGTGTCTCTATATATAATATATACATATTTACTTATATTTACTTTAGAAGAAAGTAGCTTTATAGATCACAGAAAAAGGAAATTGGATCTCAAGAAATCATCTAGTTCAGTTCAGATCCTAAAGAAAACAGATGTCTAATCTTACTTTTATTTAGCTACTTTATCTCAAGCCAAATAATGCGAGCCATTCCCTTAAGGTACTATTTTATATCTCTGTAAAGATTTCTTTTGATTTTTTTTTTCTGAGTCCTCTCCCTATTCTTTATCTCCTTTAAAAAACAAAGAGAACAAAATACAACCCTGATAAATGTTAATAATCCAGAGTATTACAGAAAAATAAATCCTGGCTTTTATTTTCAGAGATACACTTTATTTATATATTTTAAACACAGAGCTTATTATTCGTTTTCCTAAACATATCAGACTTTCAAATGTGAAATGCATGTACTTTATTCATTTACATGCCTGACTTAAGCGAGTTAGTTTTGCATCTTTTTAAAAATAACTTTCCATTTTTTTTTCCTCTTTGAAGTTTAAAAAAAGGTATGATACTATGCACTCCTCTCTGGCCTTGATTTCCTTCTAGTGGTTTCCTGTCTGCATGTTGAGGAATTATTATACATTCAGGCAAATTGCTTGGCATTTTATGGAAATTCAATACTTGAAATGGCCATTTGTGTTCCATACTGTATGACAGATGAAGTAAAAGTGTTTAGATGTAGTAACTTACTTGCCCAATATCATTCACCCAGTAAACTGCATTGCAATTTTGAATTCTTTCATATTCTTTTGTCCATAAAATATTAAAGCTTGTGAAAAAGTCCTTTATAATTACAGCTTTGTATAGATACTTCTTATTTTACTGTGGAATGAATTTTCATCAGAATGCTACTGCCATGGGAGGGGAAGTTGCCGTTGGTGGTGGTCTAGAATTCTGTGTATTAGTCTTATCCACTGAATCGGGCTGTGTATATTTCCTTCCAAGAAGGATACTAATAATAATTTTCTCTTAATGCTTTTCCACTTTGAGCTCAAAGTGCTCCTGAATACATTGCCACTCTAAATCCTCCCCTCAACCAATGCAGAAGAGAAAGCATTTCCTTGCGCCTATAATTGCATCCTGACCTCAAATGCAGTGTTTCATTTCTAGTTACCCCATATTTGGTAATTCTTATTTTTGAGTGAAATCCAGAGTTTATGTTTAAGTACTGAGGCTCCTACCATCAATGTGAAACTAGTTGGGGATCACGTTACATTACCTGCCATCTTTCTCAGGGCAGGAATTTTCGACGTGGGATAGAAACTGTCTTTTGCTTTTCTGCAACGAAATATTGAACTGCTTGAGGCTTAGAGTCCAGATCTATAAATGAGAACGCGAGTTTGCATTTACTGGACTAATCCATCTTTTCTCATAAAATAATACAGGTTTTTCTCTGTGGCTCCTGCTGTTTCAGTGAGCTATTGATCTGACTCTGGTTGAACAATACAATATTGCTAAAATCTGGTTCAAAGGAGAACCGTATCAGATAATTCGGTACAACGGTATACCATTTCCTATTAGAGATTTGGTGTTTCTCCCTGGAATAGTCTATCTTTCCTAAGTAGCACTATATTACAAATTCAAGGGTATAAAAGGCCACTATGAGCAATTTTATAACATACCAGATATGGGCAACCTATTGAAAAGAGTAAGTCTATGAAAAATCATGTCTCTTGTCTGCCCCTTTCAGAAATTAGATTTTTACTTTGCATAAGCTTTCATATGATTACTTACCAGAATACCTAAATTATTTTTTCATAGTTAAATCTGTAATATATAAAAGCCATCTAATCTGCACCTGTTTACACCTGATGAAACATTATAATGAAATTGGAAGTTAATTCCCATATATTGTGTGAAATAAAATGATGCATTATTAATTATATTAACACTCAGGTCACTGAGAAAATAGAATGTTCTTTATTGAGTTATCAAGTTAACCTTTTGCTCTGAAACTTACTTGCTGGAGAAAATATTTAAATGGAAAGTTTAAATGTAATGGCCTTGTATCTATCTTTCCTTTTCAGGAATTTGAGGCACTTTGTTAACTTTCCATTAACCACAAATATATGCATATCTTAAATTTGACCACAAAGTATGAAAAGAATTTAGAGGCTGGGTTAGTCCAAAACACTAGGATGTGTATTTATAGGATTATTAACACAAATAAAGGAGCCGATATAACATGCATTTATTCCAAAAGTGTAGGTAAGATTTGGTGGGTTTTATGGTAAAGGTAGAGAGATCAGGGATGACACTTTCCTGTGGAGTTTCCCTGTTTCAGGGAAAGGGGATTTATAAGCCTGGGTAGCTGTCCATGTTATTCAGAGGCCCTGCTTTTAACAAGTGCCTGGTGCTCTGGCCCATTTGGTAAATTAACCAGGATATTTGCCATTGTTTTTCTTATAAAAACCCAGATGTTAATGGGAATTCCCTTCTTTGATGGTTGAATAAACCCTGCTTGAACTACATTTAGTGGAAATCCCACCCCCAAACCCCCTGCTCTCCTGCTATCTCTGAGAACCTTTGAGAATCTTGAACTCCTCCAGGTCTCCTCTGACTGGAACTTTCTCCTTATACTTATCTCACCTACCTTGCCTCTTCCATGACTCTTTTCTTGTTTCTGCTCCATGTACATTCAGGAAAGGTATATGACTGCTTCGTTTGAACTGCCCCTAGATGACTCATAGAAGACATGCTTTTGTATGGCAGTTTATTTTTTTATTTTTATTTTTTTTAAAGATTTTATTTATTTATTTGACAGAGAGAGACACAGCGAGAGGGAACACGAGCAGGGGGAGTGGGAGAGGGAGAAGCAGGCTTCCCCGTGGTGCAGGGAGCCCGATGCGGGGCTCTATCCCAGGACCCTGGGATCACGACCCAAGCCGAAGGCAGACGCTTAACGACTGAGCCACCCAGGCGCCCCTGTATGGCAGTTTATTAAATATTTTTATTTTTAGACTTGGGACCACCACCATATTTTCAATGAAAAAAATTTTTTTTTCTTTTTTTTTTAGCATCAGTTGCCTTCTTTCCCCAACACGTGGATTTGAAGGCACTTTCTTCCCCTTCCTCTTGCCTTGCTGCACTTTGGTCACCTAGCAATTCTCTCACATTCTAATCAGAGATGTTTAGCTCTTTATTTTCTTTCATACTCTATTCTATGAACCATAACCTTTGAACTCAGTGAAAAATAGTTTGCCGGACAGAAGTCAATCTGCTGCTCTGGAAAGAAATATTGCCTATCCCTTAGCAGAAGTCACTTTCATTAGTTGTGCCAAGTAGCAGCAGGTGAATTACCTGGGTATGGCTCTCAGTTCTACTTTCCTGAAATGTAAACTAATACATAAAATGTGCATTATATCTGCTCCCACGGGTTTATTGTGCAGGTTCAGTGAGCATATACTCAAACGAAGCCTAGCACAGTCCCTGGCTCATAAGCAGGGCTTTTGTGAGTTTCCTTTCCTTTATCCTGAAGTAGGTGACTTCTCTGCCTTCCACTTCTCCGCCTTCCACGTCTGACACCCATTTTGCTGCTAAGTGGAGTTTTCACGTGGTTCTGTGACTCATGAAAGCACAGATGTTATACGCGATCATGTTTTGCTTCTTTGCTTATGAATCTCCACTGATTACTTATAAATATGTTGTCCAGATTTCTTAGTATGGACTTGAAAATCTCTCATGCATAGATTCCATTTTACTTACCTCTTTATTTGCATTTTCTCTTCCTCTTCACACAACTTACTGCATAGCCGCAATGTGCTTAGGAGTTCCGGGAAGGTGTTACTCATTTTTGTGTCTGTGAGCTCCTGTTCATGCCATTCCTGCCTTTTTCCTCAGTCACCTACTAATGGCACTTCCCACTTTTGCTTTCCTTAACACCCAGGAGCGTATTAATTGCTGCTTTATCTGAGTTTCCAGAAGAACTCTTTCCTTATAGCACTTAGCCATATTGGCTTATTATTTCCACCTGCCTGTTTTTCTACATGAGCTCTTTCCGTACCATCTATACTAAGCAATGAAATACGTCTTAGTCATCCTTTTACCTTAACATTGAACCTGGTTGAAAAATATGCTATTGTCATTATTATATTATTATTATTGTCACTATTATTATCACCTGGGACAAAAAGTAAGCCATGATTTAATAATGTTCCTGATAGGTATTCCCATGGGGGGCTCATGATTCTCTCCACAGCACAGGTCTGACGTGAATGATAATCCTATTTCTGGTGACTCTACTTCCTTCTGGTCACTGCTTTCCCACCCCAGGCAGCATTGGAAGCTCTTGTTCATCAGGGCTTATTGGGAAAGAAACATCTCTAATTATGTCCCACAAAATGAAAAACACTCCAAGTATAATGTATTTATATATATATATATATATATATATATATATATATATATATATCCAGGTACCATATAATTGAGTGATCCAGCCACTGATTTTACTCAATCAACCTTTAAACCCATCTACTCGTTTGACTGGTTTATAAATAATATTGCTTACAATATCTAAATATTATGATACCAGACAAAATACTCCCAACTTTCCTTACTGTTGCCATTTAACTTCCCACCTAGACACTGAAACTAAAATATATAAAAGGTCAGCACGTACACAGATCCTGAATCTGTCTCACCCTCATACCTTTTCGCAGAGTCAGCTCTAGGCCCCACCTCTGAGGTACTCGTTCTTGGAATTCTTATTGTTGTTTCTTGCCACAAAAATGCAGCACTGTCATTATACTGCTCCTTAAGAAACATGAGCTCTTTCTGAAAACTCCAATTGTGAATATTGATCATACTTCTATCATGACCAATTTATGTTTTAAAGAGTATTAAAATGTGTATATATTCATTGTAAAAAAAAAGTACAGATTTATTTTTACCTTATATATATCCTCTTCTCCCTCCTCCCTATAATCTATCCAGTCTACACACACATACAACATTGATATTGTTAAGTTTTATATATACATATATATGCATATATTTAAAAAAACACAGGAAAATTTTATATACAGAAACATATATATCTGAGATTTATTAGATTAACAAAGTTAGGAAAATTTCAGTGCTGATGTATACCCATTGTCACATTTTCTTTACCAGTTTGATAGCAGCCCTATTGAAGAATACCATATTATGTAAATAACATCTTATTGTTTTGGCCATGCTACATTTTTTTACTTATGAATAACTGTTATGGAGAGGTTGGGTATTGATCCTCGTTCCTTCCTTTAATTGGAGGGAGACAATGTTACTCATAATGAAAATTATTCATTGTAATTTATTATTGTAAACTTAAGTCAAATTTTACAGTGACAATAGGTTATTTTGTAGTATATTTTGAATTAAGAGTAATTTTAGAAATTTTGCTATAACACTCTCATACTGATAGAAAGATACTCTTCACAAATAATTATATATTTTTGTCTCAACTTTTCTCAGTATTATTTTCTTAATTTAACGTAAAATTCTAAAATCATTGGTGTGATAGTAAATAAATTATTTTTGTATTTTTATAACTGATAAGTTTAAATTCTATATTTTTCAAGTAATAACCTTTGCATTTTACTAAATACACATAACTGCCTTTCATTTTTTGTTATATTAACAATAAGCACAGTTAATCAAGAGAATGAACTTATGTTTGCAATAGTTCTTTGTCAACTAACAGATTTTAACTTCTAATGATAAGGAAATGTGTTAAATATTTCAATGATCTAGTACAAAATTGATAATGTAGCATAGTTTTTTAGTTGAATTTTTCTTTGTGAAAAACACAAGTACAAAGAGGCTATGGAGAACTTGAAGGAAGCTTATAATCCAGAAGAGGAGACAAAGAACTTATACAGGAAAAGTTACAAAAAAGGTGTTATTTGATGTTTTTCCCTTAATGTTTTCCAGTTACAATAATGGCATTAATAACATTCTATTGCTGGAAGAGGTTTTCCATTTAACTTATGTAAGACCACAATTGAGAAACTTACTGTAACACTCAATTTAAAATTAACTATTTTTCAATACCTGTGAAAGGTCCATTTGGAGAATAGATAAATAGGTAGGTAGGTAGGTAGATAGATCTATCGATATAGATCCTGCTTATTTTTTTTTTTTTTTTAAGATTTTATTTATTTGACAGAGAGAGACACAGCGAGAGAGGGAACACAAGCAGGGAGAGTGGGAGAGGAGAAGCAGGCTTCCCGCCGAGCAGGGAGCCTGATGCGGGGCTCGATCCTAGGACCCTGGGATCACGACCTGAGCCGAAGGCAGATGCTTAACGACTGAGCCACCCAGGTGCCCCGATATAGATCCTGCTTATTTTAGGGACTTGCTAATGATGAATGTATCTAATTTTCCACGTTCTTTCCTTATTTTAAAGCAGTTATCAGAAGGTTCCATCCCTTGCCCAAATTGAATTAACTCCTTGTAAGAATACCTTCAATGAATGTTGATGTCAAATGATATGATGGACATTGAGAATGGAAATTAGAATTAGCCATGTATTACTGTTTCTGCCATTTAAGAAGGCTATTGGAAACTCTTGTCCATTGTTCTTCAAAGGGTCTCATCACATAAAGATCCATGGTACACACAGATTTTCAGGCCAAATGCCAAGAAGAACCTGTGTCTGAGTTTTTTTCCTTGTTATATTTCTTGATTGCTATTACCCTTTGATAGCCTTCGGGTTCTTTTAAGTTGACACAGTATTTAACTTACATTCTTTGGGTTGGGTTCTTTTAAGATGAACACACTATTTAACTTATATTCTTTGTGTCAGTTTCTAGTGTGTTAATTTACCTTCTACTATGTGGTTTTGATATTTTAGAGCTATTTTAAGAATCCTACAGCTTACATACTTTTTTTGAAAACTAGTAACAGAAAAGGTAGCTATTTAACAAATATAGGCATCTCATTATTTTAAAATTAATTTTAAATAGATTTATATACAAAGCACGTTCATCATTTCAAAAATTAAATTTAAGGAGAAAATAATAAGGAAATATGGATGACAAAATCCAGGTTAATCCATTTCCTATAAGCATATATCCCAAAAAGATAGATGCCATATTTTGAAACAGCCTTTTAAATTCTTGGCTTAGGTGGTGAGAAAGCAGCTATATTCCTCAGAGGTCAGACTCTATAATAAAATAGTAATCCATATGGTAGCAAGTGCTGGAACTGGCATTTACTCTGGAGCTTATCTTTTGCTAGTTACTGACCTCGATTCTGGAATGTAATGGCCAAAGTGCTTGAGAGATATGAAGTAAAACCTGGAACCTAAGCAAATAGGTCAAAACTGAAATCACCATCAAAACCTCATATAAGAGGCAACATCCTCTGCAAACAAACTAGTTTTAAAAAATGCTCTGACAAAGAAAACAATGAGAGAAGTAGAAAAAAGTTTCCCTTAAGATTTTCTGATCATAATCCTACATCTAAACAAGTTTGGGGCTAAAAGTAACAATACCTATATATTCAAAGAAACTGTTCTATTTTTTTTTATTTTATTTTATTTTTTTTTAAAGATTTTATTTATTTATTTGCGAGAGAGAGAATGAGGGACAGAGAGCACGAGAGGGAGGAGGGTCAGAGGGAGAAGCAGACTCCCCGCCGAGCGGGGAGCCCGATGCGGGACTCGATCCCGGGACTCCAGGATCATGACCTGAGCCGAAGGCAGTCGCTTAACCGACTGAGCCACCCAGGCGCCCAGAAACTGTTCTATTTTAACTGATCCCAAATTAGTGTTCCCACTAATGTGTGTTGCCAGGAGCAAAGTGACAAAGAGATAGAAGACATGAAAGTTTAAGAGACATGTGGAAGAAAGAGATAACATTTCAGAGGGAGACTAGATAAAAAAGTTAATATTGAAAAAAATAATGGCTTGGACTTCACAGAATTGATGAATGATGTTAATTTACATTTACAAGAAGTCCAGTGAACCCTGACAAGGATAAATTTTTTTAAGAGGTATACAATGAGACAAAAGGCCGTGACACTATAGAGCTTATAAAAGGAGCCAAGGAAAAAAGATGTTGCATATAAATGATGGACACTTAGAATGACAGTGACTTTCCAACAAAAATATTTGAGGGCAGAAGATAATAGGACGAGAAAAAAATTGCTTTTAAGCTATTTCCGACAAAACTATTTTTTCACGAATGAAAGTAATATTAAGATCTTTGCATACAGATGCAAACTATAAATAAAGCTAAAAAAACACCACTTCCTGAAGCACCACATAAATGTCTGTACTTCAGGAATGAAGAAAATTACCTGTGAAGAAAGCATTAAGATGCTAGAAAAAAATAGAGGTCAAAGAAATTTTGTAAAAAACTATGTAAGTCTAAATAAATACTAACTGTATCAAATAATAATAGCAACGAAAGCATTGAAGTTATAGTAGGATGGTTGGATATAACACATTAGGACGTTTTGTTGTTAAGAAAGATGGTAAAGATATGATTTAGACTTTGATGTGTTAAGTTTACATATTAAAATGTTTTGGGTAAATACCAAAAACAGTAAATGATTGAATCACTAAAAAACTAGTAGAAGGAAAAAATGGAATAGAAGGGAGATTAAAACCTCAACTAACCAAAGTAGGCCAAAAGTTAAAGAAAAAAAAATCAACTTAGATAAGTGAGGACAAATATAAAGCTAACAATAACATAATTGCTCTCAACTAGATCAGGGATTTCAATAAAGGTAAAAGTAATGCATTTTTCAGGTAAAAGAGGTTAACAGATTGGATTAAAAAGACACATGAATGTCATAGTAGACCCAAATAACGCATAAGGACATGTAAAGTTTGAATCAACATGTGGAAAATGATATGATAGTCAAAGAATCAACAAAATAAGATGGGTACAGCTATTATTAATATCAGGCAAAATCTACTTCAACTAAAACCTTTGTTAGGAATAAATACATAGTGATTAAAATTTCATTTCACTGGGAAGAGAGAATTACAAATGTGTACACCCTAATAAAGCAGCCTCAACAGAGTAGAGCAAAATGGATATAGCTGGCATCAGTGAGGAGAACTGAATTAGTAAATATTATCTAGGTTATCACATGTAAGGACAACATGAAAAAGTCATTTATGTTTTTATATTAGTCAATATTAAATAGTAGATATCGAAGGCGCCATTGTGGGTGGTAGGGATACAACACACACAACCGTGCCTGACTTTGAGTAGCCTGTATTCTATCAAGGGATGGGGAGATAAATAAGTACGCTAGTTGATGAGAATTGAAAAAAGTTGAAAAGGCACTATGCACAGTGACTTCAAAAGGTCACTCTATCTAGAAATAAATCTACATGTGCATGACTTGTATGGAAATATTATGTGTTGTGAATAAGTGGAGAACTGGGAACAACTCAGATTTCCTCAATAACAATAGGGATAGATAAGTTTTATGCATGGGAATTTTATACAGTAGGATAGGACAGAGTAATGAAAAGGAAGGACCTACTGTTTTTTTTTTTTTAAGATTTTATTTATTTATTTGAGAGAGAGAATGAGAGACAGAGAGCCTGAGAGGGAAGATAGTCAGAGGGAGAAGCAGACCCCCCGCTGAGCAGGGAGCCCGATATGGGACTCGATCCCGGGGCTCCAGGATCATAACCTGAGCTGAAGGCAGTCACTTAACCAACTGAGCCACCCAGGCGCCCAAGGACCTACTGTTTTATGCAACAACTTAGATGACTCTGCAAAATATACTTAAGTATAAAAAATATAAAGTTACGGAGGTTATGTACAACATGGTCCCATTTATAAAATTTTGAAAAGAAGCAAGTAAATAATAAACTGTTAATTATACATCCTGCAAACATATACATTTACATTTTGCAAAACGGTACAAAAATCGACTGCATTCCTAGTAGAAGTATTGAAATAAAAAAAATCTGGCAATATCACTTGCTAGTGAAGATGTGGAACAACATGAACTCACATTCATAGCTGGGGGAAATACCAAAAAAAAAAATGGTACAGCCGATTTGGAAGATAGTTTGGCATTTTCTTACAACGTTAAACATAGTCTGACCATATGATCGAGCTACCATGTTCCTAAATAGTCAGATGATTGATTTGAAAACTTAGGTTCATGTAAAATCTATAGGCAGACACAGCAGTTTTGTGTTTTTGTTTTTTTTTAATAATTGCCCCAAACTGGAGGCATCCAAGATGTCTTTGAATAGGTAAATGAATAAACAAACTGTGGTACATCCATATAATAAGATATTATTCAGTAATAACAAGAAATGAGTTCTGAAGCCACAAAAAGCCATGGAGAAACCTTAAATGCACATTGCTAAGTGTGAGTGGCCAGTCTGATGAGGCTTGCTACTGTATGATTTCACTCTCTGACATTCTGGAAAAGGCAAAATTGTAGAGATGGAAAACAGATCAGGGGTTGTCAGGGGTTTGGGAAGAAGGGAGAGATGAATAGGTGAAGCACAAGAAATTTTTTTTAGATTGGGAAACTTCTGTATGATACTGAACTGCTGTACTGGGTCACTGATGCATTTTTTAAAACTTCTAAAGCTATGTAGCACAGTGACCCTTAATATATGCACGTTTAAAAATCAATTAGGAGATCACAGTATCCACGATGGAATGTAGAATAACAAAAGAATCTAATGGCATTAAAATTTGTAAAACAACTTCATTGCATGGGGGGGGTGGTGTTAAGGTTTCTTTTACTTTTTTAAAACTCATGTAATATAGGAAATTGGTGGAGACTTAATACTAAAGATTAAAAAAAATTATACATAAATACTATACTGTAGTTGATAAAGTTGTTTCCCAAGGGAGTTTAGATTAACAATTCTGGAACCCCTCTACTTCTGTAGATCCAACATTTCAATAAATGAATGGCAGATGGTGGGAGCCAGATTTCTCACTGTTGAGGTGGGAAGACCCAGATGAGAAAGGGGGAAGGCTAGAAGGAACACTGCTAATGGATTAGAGTTGGAGACAATAGAATACAGATACAGATGTATGGAAATATTTATAGATATGTGTTAGTGTACATATATAATTTCCTAGCTCTGTCCTCTGAAATGACCTAGAAACAATGATATCCCATTAGTAAAGAGCATATTCAGCACCAAAATCCTGGTTTCTAATATCATTCTCCAGTAAAAGAAGCTAGAGCTCATTGAAGAAATGCCTGATTCTGGGACTAGGGCTGGGAATGTACAAGATGAGCCTAGAGCATCTTGTAAGTGCCAGAAAGTAAGGAAGTGCTCAAGGAACAAAACAATGGGGTGTGTCAAAGGGATACAAGGGATACATTTCCATGCTGAACAATTCCAAATAATTTTGGTAGATAATTTCCTGTCAAAAAGGTGGATCATAACTCCTCATTGTGGGCTGCATTTAGCAATTCCATTCTAAAGAGTAGAGTATTTGAAGAGCAGAGGGTAGAAAGGCGAATACAGTGGAGAAAGCTGACAGACTCTGCCTCAGCCAGGTGATTAATAATGTCAGAGTGATAGGTCATGTTGAAAGAATGTACCCTTCATATAATGTGCTGAGATGGCACTGTTTCTGTGGTCTTCTTCCCCCAAATCCACTACTCTGGTCTAACCATGAGAAAAACATCTGAGGAAATCCAAATACAATATGGAGTTTAGTTTAAAATAATTATCAAGTTTGATTTCTTCGTTGTGTCTGATTATCCTAACATAAGATGCTAATAATATGGGAGAATGGGTGTGGGGTATATGGGAACACTGTACTACCTCTGCATCTTTTCTGTAAATTTAAACTATTCTCCATAGCGCCTAGGTGACTCAGTCAGTTAAGTGTCCCACTCTTGATTTCAGCTCAGGTCATGATCTCAGGGCCGTGAGATTGAGCCCTACATCATGGAGCCTGCTTAAGATTCTCTTTCCCTCTGCCCCTCCCTTGTGGTGCATGTGCTCTCTCACGTTCTCTTTCTCTCTCAAAACAAACAAAAACTATTCTGAAATAAAAAGCTTATTAAAACTGCACAGAAAAATCAAAGACATATTGAAACTACAATTCGGGATAGTGATTACCTGAGGAATGTGGCACCTTGGGGACCTCACAAAGATCGGCAGTATTTTATTTAGTGGATGATATTTATATTTTATTATTTTTAATATTCACATATACTTCACATATCATATGTATGTGTATTTTGTTTTTTATTTTTTATTTTTTAAGATTATTTATTAGAGAGAGCACAAGCAGGAAGGAAGGGCAGAGGGAGAGGGAGAAGCAGGCTACCCGCTGAGCAAGTAGCCAGAAGCGGGACTCGATCCTAGGACTCCGTGATCACGACCTGAGACGAAGGAGACACTTAACTGACTGAGCCACCCAGGCGCCCCATATGTGTATTTTACAACTTTAAAAAAAGTAACAATTATCTGAAGAGAAATGGCACAGAGATTGAAAAAATTTTAAGGGTAGGTTAGTCCGAGAGGTTTTTCTGGGAGGCAATACTTACACAGTTGGCCAATACATTTAACTGGAATGCTATAGCTGTAATCAATTTGGATTTGAAGATAGAGTATAAAACAGCAATTATGTGTTTTGCCCAGTACTTTCTTTTTTTTTTTTTTTTAAAGATTTTATTTATTTATTTGACAGAGAGAGAGAGAGCTAGAGGGCTAGCTCATTGCTAGCTCATTGCTCTAGCTCATTGCTAGAGAGGGAACACAAGCAGGGGGAGTGGGAGAGCGAGAAGCAGGCTTCCTGCCGAGCAGGGAGCCCGATGTGGGACTCGATCCCAGGACCCTGGGATCATGACCTGAGCCGAAGGCAGACGCTTAACAACTGAGCCACCCAGGCGCCCTTGCCCAGTACTTTCTAAAGGAAAGCTAGAAAGGTCACCCTTCAGATGTGAGAAATTTATTTGGCAGGACATTTAAAAGGGTATGCTCTGAGAATTATGCATATTAATTCTCTTCATAAAAGCAAATAATGCTTACAGTGATTACAATAGCTACATTTTATTTATGCCTATTATCATTTTAATCACAGGTTGACTGCTTTCCTTTTTTTAAATTTTTTTTAAGATTTTATTTATTTATTTGACAGAGAGAAACACAGCGAGAGAGGGAACACAAGCAGGGGGAGTGGGAGAAGCAGGCTTCCCACTGAGTAGGGAGCCTGATGCGGGGCTCGATCCCAGGACCCTGGGATCACGACCTGAACCGAAGGCAGACACTTAACGACTGAGCCACCCAGGTGCCCCAATTGACGGCTTTCCAACTCCTGTCAAAGGCTAACCATAGAGAATTGATAATCAAGGGACATGTTCAATAAACTTTCATTGCTATCATTAGTATTATTATTACTCTTCTATGTGGTCAGCCACCGTACGAACATTGTGGTAGGCTGGATAGTGCCCCCTTTAAGGTTTTCCATGCACTGATTCTGAGAACCTGTGAATATATTGGCTTATATGGCGTAGGGGACTTCACAGATGAGATGAAGTTCAGGATCTTAAAATGCTGGTATCATCCTGGATTATATGGGTGGGCCAAATGGAATCAGCTGGGTCCTGGTAAGAGGGACGCAGAATGAGACAGAGTTAGAAGAAGAAAGAGGTGACAGTAGAATCAGAGGTTAAAATGTTGTGCTTTGAAGATTGAGGAAGGGTCCATGAGTGCAGGGATACAGGCAGCTTCTATAAGCTGAAAAAGACAAGGTAACAGATTCTCTCCTACAGCTTCCAGAAGGAACACAACTCTGCTGACACTGATTTGGGACTCCTGACACAGAGAACTTTAAGGGAATATATTTGTGCTGTTTTACACCAGTAAGTTGCTGGTAATTTGTTACAAGGACAATAAGGAACTAATACATTATGTCATGAAGCCCCACCAGAACTCTCTAGTTTTTTTTTTTAAGATTTTATTTATTTATTTGATAGAGAGAGCACAAGCAGGGGGAGCAGCAGGCAGAGGGAGAGGGAGAAGCAGGCTCCCCATGGAGCAGGGAGCCTGACATGGGGCTCGATCCCGAGACTCCAGGATCATGACCTGAGCCGAAGGCAGACACTTAACCGACTGAGCCACCCAGGCACCCGAACTCTCTAGTTTTTTAAATTTATTTTATTTTCTATGTATTTATTTTTATTGAGGTATAATTGACATTATATTAGTTTCAGGTGTACAATGTAGTGATTTGACCCTTGTATACCCTGCAAAATGATCATCACAATAAATCTAGTCACCATCTATCTTGTAAAAAGTTACCCCCAATTTCTTTCTCTTGTGCTGAGAACTTTCAAGATCCACTACCCTGGCAACCTTCAAATATTCACAATACCATTGACTGTAGTCACCATACTGCAGGCCACGTCCCCATGACCTATTCACTTCACTGCTGGAAGCTTGTGCCTCTTGACCTCCTTCACCCATTCCTCCTCCCCCTTCTCCAGCAACCACCACTGTGTTCTCCGTATCTACATATTTTGTTGTGTTGTGTTTCTTGCTTTGTTTTGTTAGATTCTGCATATAAGTGAGATCACATGGTATTTGTCTTTCTCTGACTTAATTCACTTAGCATAATACCCTCAAGGTCCATCCATGTTCTTGCAAATGGCAAGATTTAATTGGCTGAGTACTATTCCATTGCATGCATATGTGTATATTTATATAGATAGATAAAATAATATATAAATATATTATATAAATATGTACAAATGTACATATTTGTACAATTTGTACAAATGTACAAATAATATAAAAGTAATATAAAATAATATAATATATATGTACAATATATGATTCAGCAATTCTGTGTATTTCTCAGTACTCATCCAAGTAATTGTACACTTAATCCTCTTTATTGACTTCACCCATCCCCCCTCACCTCCCTTTTGGCAACTACCAGTTTGTTCTCTGTATTAAAGAGTCTTTTTTTGTTTGGTTCCTTTTTTCTTTGCTCATTCATTTGTCTTGTTTCTTAAATTCCACATATGTATGAAATCATATGGTATTTATCTTTCTCTGACTGACTGATTTTGCTTCGTATAATACCCTCCATGTTGTTGCAAGTGACAAGATTTCATTCTCTTTTATGGCTGGGTAATATTTCTGTGTGTGTGTGTGTGTGTGTGTATCACATCTTCTTTATTCATCCACTAGTGGACACTTGGGTTGTTTCCATTTCTTGGCTATTGTAAATAATGGTGCCATGAACATGGAGGTGCATGTATCATTTCAAATCAGTGTTTTCATTTCTTAAATAAATACTTCTAGGTGGAATTGATGGAGTGGATTGGTAGTTCTATTTTTAATTTTTTTGAGGAATCTCCATACTGTTTTTCACAGTGGCTGCACCAGTTTGCATTTCATAAACAGTGAGCAAGGATTCCTTTACTTCACATCCTTGCCAACACTTGTTATCTCTTGCCTTTTTGATAATAGCCATCCTGACTGGTGTAAGGTGATATTGTAGTTTTGTTTTTCATTTCCCTGATAATTAGTGATGTTGAGCATCTTTTTATGTACCTGTTGACCACCTGTCTGTCTTCTTTGGAAAGATGGTTGCTCAGGGTCTCTGCTTATTTTTTTTCTCTGCCTATTTTTTAATCAGATTTTTTGTTGTTGTTATTGAGTTGTATGAATTATTTATATGTATTTTGGATATTATCCCCTTATTGGATATATGATTTGCAAATATTCTCTCCCATTCAGTAAATTGCCTTTTCATTTGTTATAAGTTGACCATATATATGTGGGTTTATTTCTGGGCTCTCTATCCTGTTCCATTATCTATGTATCTGTTTCTATGCTCACACCATACTGTTTTGATTACTACAGCTTTGTAATATAGTTTTAAGTCAGGGTGTGTGATGCCTCCAGCTTTATTCTTCTTTGTCAAGACCGGTTAAGCGATAGGGGTCTTTTGTGGTTCCATACAAATTTTAGGGTTGTTTTTTCTATTTCTGTGGAAAATGCCATGGGGATTTTGATAGGGATTACGTTGAATTTGTAGATGATTTTCGGTAGTATGGACATTATAACAATATTAATTTCTTGACTTCATTAACATGGAGTCTCTTCCCATTTATTTGTATCTTCTCCAATTTCTTTTATCAACATCTTAGAGCTTTCAGTGTACAGAAAAAGAAATTAAGAAAAAAATCCCATTTGCAATTTCATCAAAAAGAATAAAATACCTAGGGATAAATTTAACTAAGGAAGTGAAAGAATACTTTAAATTGGGACTTGGATTCCTCAATTTATAGATTTAGATTTAGAGTCTTAGCAAAATTAAAGAATGTGTTCAGCTTCTCTTAGCTAGTAAGAGAAGAAGCTGAGGTTTGAATCCTGGTTCCCCTTCCTCTGAAGTCTAGACTCATTCAGCTCTACCATCTTTCTCCAGTGTAGCCAGTGGCCCTGGAGCTAAGCTGTTGGAATCCTCCTTTATCACTTCCTAGGCAAAGTTACTTAACATTTGGGGAAGGAATCATACTCCATTTTGCCTAGGATTCCTACACACAAAAGTGGTAGAGTAACAGTACTTAACCTACAGTTTCATATTGGGAAGTAAATGAAATAATCTAAGTTTTTGGCAGTACGTCTTCATAACCACCTCAGTAGCCTGCAGGCCTTTTAGAAAACCGAAAAGGTTTAAAATTCAACAGTAACCTTCAGGTCTTTTAGAAAACCAAAAATGTTTAAAATTCAACTTCACTTGAACTTTTGAATTAAAATTTTATGTATTATCCAAACTTTCAAATCTGCCCCACCTCCGCTATGGTCACTAAATTCTTAGAGCTTCATCATCCACCTTATACTCTCTGCACCTTCAATCCCCAGCTAGAAACCTTGTTGTTCATGACTTTCCCTTCTGTTGTGCACATATCCTGGAAATCTAATTATTCACATGTAAAATTCTTCACTTGGAATCCGAATATGGGCATCACATCTCATTTATATTGTCACTTCACTTCCCCACTCCCCTCTCTTACGATCTAGAAACTTCCACTATTATTAAAACTCTTTGCAACAATCTCCCTCTTCAGACCTTCCCCTTCCCTTAGAAATTGTTAAAAAAATCCAAAAACTGCTTCAGTTCGAAGAGAGTCGCTTTTTTAAAAAAGATTTTATTTATTTATTTGACAGTGCAAGAGAGCACAAGCAGGGGGAGCAACAGAAGGAGAGGGAGAAGCAGGCTCTCTGTGGAGCAGGGAGCCCGATGCAGGGCTTGATCCTTGGGCCCTGGAATCATGACCTGAGCTGAGGGCAGACACTTAACCGACTGAGCCACCCAGGCGCCCTGAGAGTCACTTTTTCTTCTAAATGATAGATGTGGCTTCTCACTGCCCAAGATGTTGCTGCTAAAGGGTGGCCTGGTGCTTGTTGACTTGGCTGCTCTATGCTTGTTTATATTCATGGCACTGCTGATCCAGGTCTCAGCACAGGCCACAAAGGTGTCCATGGGTTCCTGCTCCGTGGTTGTGGTTCCCTTGGTTCACTCATTTCTCTCAGATGTTGTTTCCTAGAATTGTACACACAGGTCAAGGTGCTGAGTTCTGAATGCATACAATTTTAACCATAGTCTTTCCAGAAACAACAAAACCCCAACTCCCAAGTTCCAGTTCTGACCCCAAGTCAGCAACTCAGATACACATCCTTACCTACCACCCCAGCTCATGGTGAATTCCATCTTGGGGCCCCTTTCTTTCCTTCAGACACCAACCTGGTCCACAGTGACATAGCTTCTGATATTTGAGCAGTGTGAGAGGAAGAGATCAATATTTTGTTCTTAAAACATTGGAAGTTTTATTCCTGGGAATTTTGGGTTCTTCATATACAGTATCTTAAATTTTTTCACACACTTCCGTGTATACCAAGAAACACTGGAAAGGAGCAGCTAAAATAAACCGAGTAACAGATCCTAGTAGAACTTTCTGGGGACAGGGATACCTTGTCACCTTATGTAACCTCTGAGAATAAGAAAAATCTGCTTCCAGGTTACATTCATATCCACATATGGACAAAACAGGTGACATAATTTCTAAAACTGTGCCTCACATGGCATTCTATCTTACCTTGTGTTTTGATTACATAGCTTAGATCTCTCTCTCTCTCTCTCTCAGCTGAATTCCCCTATGGCTCTTCAGTATGGGTCTTCACCCAAGTCTACACTGCTTTTCATCTAAGACACTGCCTCAGCTGATAACCAGTCTTCTTGCCTCTCCACTCTCCTCTTTTTCCATCAGTCCACTATTTTGACAGTTCTCTTCCAAACAAACAGAATGGATTATTGGCTCGTTTGCTTAAATGCTTATTTTTTAAAAGATTTTATTTATTTATTTGGCAGACAGAGAGAGATGGAGAGAGCACAAAGAGGGGGAGCGGCAGTCAGAGAGAGAGGGAGAAACAGCTGAGCAAGGAGCCTGACATAGGGCTCGATCCCAGGACCCCAGGATCATGACCTCAGCTGAAGGCAGATGTCTAACCGACTGAGCCACCCAGGTGCCCCTTGCTTAAACTTTTAAAAAATGTTTCATTACTAATGGGATCAATGTCATGTAATTCAACAAATGCATTATAAAGTCCTCTAGAAATGGGCTATAAGCTGCTTTCCAGTGTGAATTCCCAGTACTACCAGCCTCATTTATCCAAATCTACTTGTATATACATAAAATACATTGGTCCAAAGTATGTGCATTTTTTTTTTTTAAGATTTTGTTTATTTATTTCACAGAGAGAGACAGCAAAGGGGGGAAACCAAGGCGGGGGGGGGGGTGGGAGAGGGAGAAGCAGGCCTCCCGCGGAGCAGGGAGCCCGATGCGGGGCTCTATCCCAGGACCCTGGGATCACGACCTGAGCCGAAGGCAGACGCTTAACGACTGAGCCACCCAGGCACCCCCAAAGTATGTGCATTCTAATAAACATCTATTTTTTAAAAGGAGAAAACAAATGCAAATCCTTACCTTTTACATTGCTAGCTTACATAGTTTATGTGATTTAATTAACATATTGCTTTCATATGTAGAATAAAATACACTTAGAATGAAACACTGTTTTCTGGGGCAAAAAGTATGGATCTGTTTTTTCTCAAAATTCAAATTTTGTAAATAGTTGAATGAAACAACAAGCTTATTTTCTATCTAAGGCAATATTTAACATTGTAGGTTGGGAGTTCCAATTTCTTTTGAGATCACAGCAAGATACAGGTTTTAAAAATCGATTTGAGAGCAACAAGATTAGCTGGCACACTCACTTTACATGTAAAGGTCTGTATTTCTTTTTGATTTATGAGATAAAACAACAAGATGGTGAGTAAACAAAGATGTATCCTGAATAGATTTATTCTACAATAGAAGGTAGTTTAGGAAATAACCCAGGGTGTCTTCCCTGTGGAATTATTTGTTCACCCAAGTAATAATACATAGACTTTAAAGAACTGGTTGTTCTATTCTTCATTGAGAAGGGAATTCCTCCAAAGCAGTTCATTAAAAATAAGTTAAAATAAAACATATTCTCAGAGTAAATGTGGCACTAATTAATCAAGCTTTGTCTCTTGTGAAACATTTATGACCATTTTAAAACTCTAAATATTTCAGAGAGGAAACTTTGTTTTCCTGTAAAATGTAAGCTATCTAAACACCAGTGACTTGAATAAGAAAAATAGATAAAGTTATTCATGCTAAGATTAATGAATGTGTAGATTTTTACTACACATGAAAAAGTATTGTGTTGTTTAGTGTGGAGGAGCTTTTGTTGGGGTAACCAATGGGAAAATATAGGTATTAATATTTTTGTTGCCAATAGGAATGAGATCAGAAATTAGTATTCTTTTTCTTTTTTTTTTTTTTTTGCTTTTTAAAGACTTTATTTGTCAGAGAGAGAGAGAGAGAGAGCACAAGCAGGGGGAGCTGCAGGCAGAGGGAGAAGCAGGCTCCCTGCCCGATACAGGACTCAATCCCAGGACCCTGGGATCATGACCTGAGCCAAAGGCACACGTTTAACTGACTGAGCCACCCAGGCATCCCAGAAATTATTATTCTTACGTGAAAAATTCAGATACACCAAAACTCTATTTTAACTTTAAGTTTCTAGTCATTCCCTCTTCACCAGAATTATTAGGTGACCAACAAAGAAGTAGAAAATTATCCAACTACAAATTATAATTTATCCATCTAGTCTGCCTTGCTTACCTTCTGATGGGAGTATTCATAGACAGAACACGGCCAAGTAATTGACAGCAGTGAGAAGGAAAACCAGAAGCCAAGAAGCTGGCTGGGTAATCACACACTGGATAATCAAACCTGAACTCAAGTTATGATAGACTGGAATGCCAAATAAAAATGTAAAGAAAAATGTGAAGAATATGGAGTTTTGATATTTCAGTTTTATTTGAGGACTGTGGCCAGAAAAACTAGTGTGGATATGGAAAATACTGTGGTATTTGGTCGGTTCAAATAGTATGCCTGGGGAAAATAGAACCAGTAGTGAGGACATTGTGGTTTTTATTTTATCAGGTTATTTGCATATGTTCTGTGCCTTTGCTCTCACCTTATCTGCTGGCTTTGGTCTAATTCTGCTCTGATATTGCTAAAATACTGGTCCTGCCTCCCATCTCTCCAGCACACCCCAGCAGAGCCTGCTTTGAATTTTCTAAGTGCAGTTGTTAGCTCACTAGTGCATATCTTAACCTATCATGTTGGATTTTTGAGCTCCTCTTTAGATCCCTAGTGCCTTTTATACAGTCTGAACATTGAGACTCTCAAAAAAATGTGTAAGTATTTGTTGAATCAGTGAATGCAGGATTCAATTAATATTCTTACAGATTTAGACAAGGAGAGAAAATCTGTGCTCTTTGTGGCATTCCAAGATGGACACGAAGAAGCTTAGTAGGCATAGGAAAAAAAGGGTTTCACTCCGGGTATCACACCCTCTGAGCAAGCTAGATACTCCCTGGTGGCTGCAGGAAGCAGGGAGAGTGATGGACTGAGGCCACCATCACTAGCAACACAAACCAGCAGGCAGAAACCACCGAGAATAAACTTTGCTGTCTCTCAGCCCAGGGGTTTCTTGACACAGATGTCTGGACAAGGACAGTGCCATTGATGTGGATCTATGAGCACCTGGTTTATTCACTATAGTCATCACCGTGTCTTAGGAGAAATGACATACCAAGTAGTGCAGAAACTCAAGGCTCCATGTGGACCTTCCCCACGGAATCCTAATTCTTGTTTTTTCTAGAAATTCTTCCCAAACTCTACTCTCTTTCCCCTTCTGGCAAACAAATAGCTCTGAAATGTATCTAATTTTATGGGCTCAGTTCCATATCTCTCTGCCAACAAAACACAAAAGTAAACATACTAGTCAGTAACAACCATGAGCCCCTCTTACCAGGTACATTCTTACACATATTAGCTTAAGAAAGTATTGCAATTATTTTTTTAGTCCTGCCTATCACTCTCTCCCACATGTTGGTTTAATCCTCAAAATTTAATACTTTCTCTAATTTGGTGATTTTGTAATAAACTACAAAGAATTATTAACATATTCTATAAGAAATTATATAAAGTTGACTACACATTTAGTGCATAGTATATAGACCTGTTTATTTCGTCTGAAACTTTTAGTAAGAATACATTTTATATATCAAATGATGCATATCCCTACCTTTATATAATATGTATACTATATAATTGAAATGACTTTCAAGTAATATTTAACTTAGGTATGATAAAATCAAGCCAAAGTTAATATAAAAATATTTTTGTATTTTTATTATCATTTAGCTACAATCTAGAAAATAGACCAATTTAAATAATTAAAAATACTTGTTATGAGCCACTAAATTGATTCTGTGACCTTTTAGTTGGTGATGGATTGTAGTTTAAAAAAAGCAGGGCATGAAAATGGAAATACTGCACCTTGCTACTCAGTTTTTTAAGAAACCAATTAAAGGCATTTATTTCTCCCCTTTTATAATATGTTCATTTAATAATAAGTAAACTGGAAAGAATGGAATGATACTGGACCTGTTTATGACGTTAATTGCATTTTTGTGTTTTAGCTAAGGCTTGGCTCAGTGAATATCCATATATTCAGTAAAAAAAAAAAACAAATTAATATGTGTATTAAACATTCTCAAAATGAATTTTATTAGGAAACGATTTATGTTTGTTAAGTTGGGTTGATTTTACACTTTTCAATTGTTAACAACTTGATTTTATGTAATAAAGTCTCAGTTATCCTAGTCTAATGACTAAGCTCACTTAGATCTACAGATAAAAATTCTTCTCCATCAAGAAGTTTGATAGGGTCACCTGGGTGGCTTAGTCTGTTAGGTGTCTGCCTTTGGCTCAGGTCATGATCCCCGGGTCCTGGGATCGAGCCCCGCATCAGTCTCCCTGCTCCACGGGGAGCCTGCTTCTCCCTCTCCCACTCCCCCTGCTTGTGTTCCCTCTCTCGCTGTGTCTCTCTCTGTCAAATAAATAAATAAAATCTTAAAAAAAACTAAAAAAAAAGAAATTTGATAAATTTTCTCCACATTTGTAGGTATTGGCAAATAATGACTCTTATACCCCTGTTTTGGAATTAGTATAGCTAATGTGTGCATCTACCTGAAAAATAAGAGAGATTTTTATCTTAACAGTAAAGAACTGAAAAAAAATGTGTTTTTTAAAGATTTATTTATTTATTTTACTGAAAGACGGAGTGCACGCAGATGCGTGCGCAAGCACACAAGGTTGGAGGGGAGGGTCGGAGGGAGAGCATCTCAAGCAGACTCCCTGCTGAGCTTGGAGCCCCATGTAGGCACAATCTCAAGACCTATGAGATCGTGAGCTGAGCAGAAACTAAGAGTCAGGTGCTTAACTGACTGAACAACCCAGGCGCCCCTGAAAAAATGTTTTTAAAACAAAGGTGAAAGGAGAGAAACCTGGAAGGCAATGTATTACCTGTGAGAAGACATCAAAGGTAGAGATCAATAACAGGTGGAATGAGTGGAGAGAAAAGAAATCAGAAGAAGTCTTCTGGTCCTGTGGACCATCTAGAATTTCTTGTTCTTTGAGAGGTTTTCTCTTACTAGCTGAACCAGCTAGTACAATTAAAAGGCATTTGGATGTTTTGCAGACTGAAACCTGGATTGTCTCGCTCAAGGTCTTTCTTATCTGTAGGAAGGAAAGGGAAAAGTAAAAGGGAACTTTTGGATAGGGAGGAAAAAGACCCATGGGAAGCAAGGAGCCAAATGGGAAAAGGCAGAAAGATAGATGGTGTAAGTTGAGACACAGAAGGCAGAAAACAAAGGGCATTTGACTTAGAATTTCAAAGCAATTAAAGTATCTGAGCAAAATCTATTTACATTGTACATGGGATTCTAGAAATTCTTGTGCTAATTGACTCCCCTTGGGGTGCAGAGGAAGCTTTCCTGGAGTTAGTGATAGACCTGGAACTGGGTCTAGCTGTGTAACCTCAAGTAAGTTAACCGATTCTGAATTACAGTGGGCTTACATAAGGGGAGGTTAAAAATACCCAACTTGTACCCTCGATGCAGATTCCATGCAGATATATATCACTCGGTATGCCATGCCCTCATAAATGTGAGTCCCCCCTTCTCTTGGAGTTTTATTAAATCTCCTGGCATAATGGAATGGACTCATAAATTACCATTTTTATAGCCTGATAATAGAACTCATTCAGGTATGTATGGCTGATGGAATGTTCCAGTTAAATGTTACTTGGATAACATGGGTACACCGCAGTTGTCTCAATCATGGGCTCAACCTTGACTACTTATTTTTACTTCGATAGAGCATAGTTTTGCAAGTTGGTTAGAATTCTATTAAAACTCAAAACTAAATAAGAGCAGACAGAGTAATTTTCCTCTTAATTATCACTGGTTAACCTTTTAACTCTTCCTCTGCTGAGCTGTAAAAATTGTATTGCTGCTATGGTACATGGAGTGAAATTTGCTATCAGACAACCTGCTAGTTGGCAACAATATAAAAATTCATGTGTACATAGAGCCGCTCATTTCAAACCGTGTTGTTCAAGGTTCAACTATACATGAAATATACATAATCTAAATTCTAGAATAGGAGGGATTAAAAATTATTACATTACATCCTATAGGAATTTGATAAAATAAAACTTTCATGTGGCAAAAAAAAATTTACAAGTGATGAGAATGTAGAAAAAATGAACATTTAAGATGCTAACAACTTCCATGTATGAACTCTTTGCTGTTGGTTCTACTGTAGTCTATTCGCATAGAAGCAGATTATCACCTAAAAATGAATGTCAAATCTAGCCTCTCATCAGTGGCTTCTCATTTCACTGAGAGGAAAAGTGCACATTCTTCTATTGTTTTGCCAGGACTGATTCAGTCTGGCCCTTATGATCCCTCTGCCCTAATTTTCTATCCCCTTCCTTCACTCTGCTTCTGCCACTCTGGCTTTCCTGGGGTTTCAGAAACACACACCAGACCCACTCCTGCATCTTTGCTATGTCTCTTACCTGAAATTCACTTCCCCCCATATATTCTCATAGCACACATTTTCATCTCCTACCTATCTGTACTTCAGTGAGGCGATCCCTGAGCAATGTCAATAGAAAACTCCTTTTGCTTTATTCATCCCCATAGCTTTCATTTCCATAGCTTTATCCTCTTACATACTGTATCCCTTCCTGCCTGTCCTTGCTAGAATGTAAATTAAGTAAGCTCTGTCTGTTTTGTTCAGGGCTGCATACCTATCATCTAGAAGAGGCCTGGCACACAGTAGGGATTTCATAAATGTTGGGTGAATAGATGGAATGAGTGAAAGAGTGAGCATGGCATTCTAGATTTCTATTTTTCATGCTTCCTTTGAAGATATAAGGCTCATCTGTATGCTATAAATATTTATGTCCATCCAATCACCATGAATGTACAAACTTACAACATATAGTACAATGTTTTTCAAAGCTTAACTATAAATAAAGGCCTTTCACTGACATTAAAACTAATGTGTTTAGTCATAACTAAACATTTGCAAAATGATCTACGATGGCTTTGAAACTTACACAGTGTTAAATATTCAGGCAACTTGATAACTTTCCTTACCTTTAGTTTTGTCTACCTCTTTATTTACATTGTTTATTTGATGGTTGGATTAAAAGTCATTATACATGATGAACCATTCCGATACCTTAAAATATATTTAAATGGAAATGAATAAAGATGTGGGTATTGCATTTCTATTAGATTTTACTGAGATTAGCTGTGTTATCAGATTGGCCCATGGAGAAAAACTTTATATAAAATTGTCCTACTTTGTATTTGTGTTCAAGGCAAAGTTAAATAGATGTTTAAAACAGCCATTCTATAAGATCACTCAAAAAAGGAATTTTAATGATAAATATTTGTAGTGGTTTATGACCTCATATTTTCAATATATCATCTATCTACTCCATTTTCACTTGCTTTTTTCAATTTGTTAGTGGCTTTTTTAGCCTTTTTCTGGACTGATCTCTTAGTACTCAAAAGATGTAATCATATTGATTTAATGAATATTTTCAACAGAAAAAAATAAAATTTTATGAGTGAACTATTTTTTAAAATAATTCATTAGAATTAGATGTCAACATTTTTATCCCTTTTCAATTTTTTTCCCAAACGTAGCATTTCAATCTGAAATAAAAGAACTAATCGTTTAGGACCAAGTGCATTAATCCCATTTTACTAGTCTGAAGTGAATTTGTATAAACCCAAGGCTTTAACAGATTTATTTTCCACTCAGTGTATTAATGATTCATTTCCTTATTTCATTTAATTACTGATAAATTTCCAGAATTTTAAAATAATCAGTTCTTAAAAAATTCACCAAATCTTAGAATGAGTATTTGTTCTTTATTCCACAGAATATATAACATTACCAGCATAAAGCAAGCCTACAAATAAGAGATGACAACTTCACTGTTTGCATTCCTCTCTCCTTAGACACAGCTTTAGGCTCAACTAGAAGATCTTTGCAATTCTCTTGATAATTCCTTTTTCTGTACTATCACTCATCCAGATATTTATTTGGTGTTTAAAGTGGTTATTTGGCCTGGGTGGAGGTGAGTGGCTAGGAGAGGAAGCTGTTCTGGGTAAGATTTGGTTCAAAAGCAAATTTTCAGGAGCTGAAGCTGGAAATTATGGGCCTTCAGTAAATCGGCCCCTCAATACATGTTTGTTGACTTGAGTTAGTTTGTAAAGATTCAGACTGTATTCACATGGTGTATAGAGTATTGATGCAGTAATAATAACGAATACTTAGAGATATGTTTTATTCTGGTAAGCTTTTCCCATCTATCCTAAATAATGATAGGTTAAATATGACACTAATGCCTAAAATAACTTGTTTTTGAGACTATGTCATTGTAGGTCTAAAGGAAGACTCATAAAATGTGATTAGAATACAAAATCATTTAACTAATGGGCCAAAACGACCCAAAGCAAAGGATCATAAAAAGATACATGCATTACTTAGATATTTTAATACTAATCATAACTGAATGAGTATTTCTACATCCATCATTTTTTGATTTAGATCTAGGGTCTTTCTCTTGACTTTGGGAGGGCCACATAGACTCTCAGGGTTGGCCACGTCCCTCATACATTATATGTAAGTTTTTAGTTTTGATTTACTTAAAGTGGAAAGGGAGAAAGGTCCTTGAGAAGCAACTTAAAGATCTAATTCTAAGTTTTTATTATTTTCCAGAAGATTTTATAATCGTCTCACCCACATCTCTTTTGACAAGTCTTTTATAAAGCAATTCATCTTTGTATAGTCTTCCCAAAGCATTCAAATTAATACCATACTACTAGAACTCCTTTTCTTAATAAAGTACAAATTTTTACTTTTTAATTTAATAATAGAAAGACAATAATATGGATAAAAGATAAATTACTTGGGGAAACAGAGGCTACTGATTCTGGGTGCACATAACTCACACAGAGCAGAAGCGATGAGCATTAGTCAATAAAAATACAGGTTTGTCTTTTTTTCAGTAAATTGCATTAAATAGAGACATTTTGATGTTGAGTAAAAGTTAATGTGGTGAGTCCATTAAGGGAAGGGTGATTAATTTTTTCAAGAGCTTAAACTAAAAAAAAATCTATATTTATTAGAGAAAAATAATTTCCTACTTCTTTTCTACATTAAATATCAACAGTTCTGAAAGTAAATTTAAATACTCCATGTTGTAAATGAAAATGTGTTTTAATGCATAAGAGTGTGGCTACATTCTTTTAAAATATGGGTATGTTTTCATTTCTAATTCAAAAAGAGAAACAACAGCAGTAAATTCTAAGGTGACATTTGCTATCTTTCCACACAAATAGTACAATGTGAATCTTCTGTTCCAAATGTGGAATGCCAGTTTGTGATTTTAAGAGTCATTTATTTTTTTGTATATTAATAAACTAGTGCTACTACTATTATAAGAGTAATAACAACAGAAGTTAACACTACCGTAGCGTTACTATGTGCCAAGGAATCATTTAAGCTTGAAAATCACTCAGTGAATGAGGTGCTATTACTAATATTCATTTCTGGAGGTTGAAGTTGAGGCACAGGCAGATTAATTAACTAGCCCGAGGTTGTAAGGCCTTTAACCTTGTAAATGTTAGCATTTAAAACTAGGCAGTCTGGGTGGTGCCTGGGTGGCTCAGTCGTTAAGCGTCTGCCTTCGGCTCAGGTCATGATCCCAGGGTCCTGGGATCAAGCCCCACAATCGGGCTCCCTGCTCAGCGGGAAGCCTGCTTCTCCCTCTCCCACTCCCCCTGCTTGTGTTCTCTCTCTCGCTGTTTATCTCTCTCTGTCAAATAAATAAACAAAATCTTTAAAACAAAACAAAAAAAAACTAGGCAGTCTGGCTCCAGAGTTCATACTCTAAGCCAGTACCTATACCACATTTCTTTTTTTCCTAACAAAACATGAAATCAAATCCCATGTGCTTGAAGTTTAGCCTTCATTTATCCTGTGCCAAACCCATGCATTAGCTAAATTTTATTCACCTATTAAATAAGTCCTTAGTGAGAAAAATCAGTCTGTTCAATCAAAGAGCTGTTTTAACTTTAGATTTTTTTTTTTTTAACTGTATCGACCACTTGACTACTTTGGCTGGGACTACACGCAAAAACAGTTCATTATGAATTAGAAGCTTGGGAACAAGCAATCTTGGTAAGATTCCTTTATTGGTCAATCAGTAACATTTACTTGAATGCCCTCTGAGGTATAGGGTAGAAAATTTTCCCTTCCTCCCTTCTAGGTTCTTTGGCTGCCTAATAATTAAATTGACATAAAAGGATTAACAGGAAGAAAATAAACAAGTATGATAACATGTATACCTCCTGATACCATCTTCAGCTTAAGCTAAAGACAAAAGATGTTGTAGGTATGGAGTCCATTGTAGGTGGTTACCAAGAAAGCACAGTGAGGTTGTTATGTGGGTTCAAGTCTTGTGTTCTTCATTGGTAAGAGTTTCTTGGGATTAAGTTAGCTCCCTCTTCTTGGTACAGAGAGGGAGATACCCTCACAAATAGAGATTTCCCTTGTATATATAAATGTCTCTTACAAAAGGGTAACCACTACTTAGTTTTCACAATTTCTCCAGTGTCTGCTTTCTTAAAAATAACCAGCTTAAAATAAGCAGTGTGCCTAAAAGGGTATATTTTGGGGTAGTATATTTTGCTCCCCTGTAGAGAGGTTGCAAAGGTAAAATAAAGTATGTAAGACATTTGGTCTTGCATGCTGAAGTAATTCAATCCAGTGGGAAACTTAAAGTCTTGATATCCAAACCTTTAAAGCTTATGCTTAATTGGTGATATTATTCTGAGATTTTTATGGTACATAAGCCACGTTTTAAAAAATAGTTTGCATAGTTGATTATAATGGATATATGTGATAGACCCTGGTTGGATTCCTAGCTTTTTGGTCCTGTTATTCTTATGAATGACACTTACCTCAAGGAAAATAATTAATGCCTGCATGTTATCATTTGAAAACAACAACATAAATATATCACAGCTTTTCTTTCACATATGGCTAAAAACAATAATATTAAGCTTGGGCAAGCACATCTTTTATTAGCTATAATGTTAATTTTAAACGGAGCAAAGAGCAATTTTACTGCATTAAAAAAGAAGAGTTTATTTGGAATAGCAGCGGAATTACAATTCAGGACAAATAAGCTATGGGAACAATAGGCGAGTCCAAAGAGACAAACGTAAAGTCAGTTTTTATTAGGTTTCAGGAGGAAACAGGGGAGGATTTTTCTGAACAGAAGTTCACTGGAGACAACAGGAGTTTGAGGTTAGGGACATCTCTCATTGGCTGGGGGCAATGGTTAGTTGTTGCTGGGGCTGGAAGTGGTCTTTCTTCCTTTTCTTAAAGGTGGGCGATAAATCCCACATGAAAAGTGTCCAGATATGTCAAAGTTAATGATTTTCCTTCTTCCTACTGGTTACATAGGCTGTTGTGAGTAGTACTGTGAGAGCACCCCCCTTCATTTTAAGTGACTCCATTTTGAATGAGCTTTCCTTTATTTTCACAGAATCAAGGTTGTTGAAATATGTGTCAAACTGACTAAAAACATTTCTACCTTTGTTCATGTATTCAGCCATCATTTTCAAAGAGTATCTATTAGAACTCGAGAAAACCTTCTAGACTTTTATCTTTATTTTAAAATTTTTCTGTTGCACAACTTTTTCTTTAAATGCTGTCTTCACCAATTCTCCCTTCCACCCTCGTCCACCAACCCACTGACTTTATAGAAGAGTTTTGAGAAGAAGGGAAGCATTTTCACTTACTATGAACATGTGATTATTTATAAAAATCTATTCACCATTCATTAATTCAAAGTAGTATAGCATGATGAGAATAATATGGCCTTGGAAATAGGGAATCCATCCCATCCTGCTTCTGCCACTCTCTTACACTTTGATAAGGAGCAATTCTGCTCCCTCCTGAACACTTCAATTTATCTATCTAATAAGTGATTGGAATGAGCCAGATGAAGTATAAAATTTTATCATTCTTTGAAGTATTTATTGAGATTGTAGGGGTCAAAGGCCAGTGGCCCCAGAATGGCTCACTATGGTGTGTGGACTATTTTGAGCTGAAGGCAATTGACCTTGCAGGTTCAAGAGGAACTTTTACCCCTCCTTTAACTACATAGAAGAATCTAGATTGGGGTCTTCCCCAAGAATAAGGGTTATTACTAGAGATAAATTTTATCTGAGTCACCCTTCTGTATGGCAGAGCAAACATCTAATTACCAAACATTTATTCTTCTTCTTAGTGCTCTGTGAATTGCATTCTTTCCTTTTGAAGTCCCAGACCCTACATACTTCTCCTTAGTTCAGGATGATATATATACCTCATTTTGCCTGTGTTTGGAACTTCCATGTCTATGTGGATGTCCTGTAGTAAATTTGATTTTCTCTTGTTAATCTTTCTTATGTCGATTTGATTCTTAGTCCAGATAGAAGGACTGGAGAGGAGTTCTTGCTCCCTGACAAGATTTATACCATTGCCGATACAGGGAATGCAAAAATTTATACAAGTATCCTGACCTCGAAAGGATAACCATTCAGTGAAAGTAGATGAGAAATAATAATCAACATTTATTTTTGAGAAGTTACTAATTGAAAGAAATTAGATGGCCAAGTCCACAGCGGATATTGGTTGCAAAATAAAGCCAGACAGTCCCAAAACAGTTAGACACCCCCAAACTAAACTGTTCCTCCCTGCATTTTCTTATAGTTTTTGCTCCTAGTTAGGAAGGTGACCATGATTTAAAACATGCTCATTGAATGACAAAGTATCTTTCCTCCTCTGCATGAGAAGATAAAAAGGGTGAAGAATCCTGTTTCTTTGACCATTATGGGTTGTTATAGTCAAATTGCTAGTTATTGTCCAAACCTGATGTACAGGGTATTGGTAACATTCCTGAGTTACTAGAATCTATTTCATTTTGCTTCAGTAAGTACTGAAAAGGCAGAAAGTGGCAGGGTGGGCCATTAAGTAGGTGATTTTTTTTTTCTTGTCTTCCTCTTCTTTCTCCCTCTCCTAAAATTACAGAATAGACTTCATTTTATTTCCAAGTAAATATTCTAATACCACAGTTAGCTCGTATTTTGTTATTAACTCCAGTCATTCACCAATTCTCTTGTTCAACTTTTTCTAATTCAGGAGATTTAACGTTGTACCTTCTTGGTGTTCACTTGATTGCCTTGTTAATGCTCTTATTCCCTAGCAATCAATTTAGTTTGATTGATATTTGTTATGCAGCCTAGTAAGTTCTCTTCACTTGAATTTCATTTAGAGTTCTTTCTTTTTCTCAACTTCCTACCAATCAATTTGACTTGATTGCTGTTTACTTCCTGACCTGTTGATATTGCAAGATTGCGTAAGTGTGCTAATTACCTTCATGTCCACATTGCAAGTTCGGTTTCATTCATGTAGTTCACATTTCTACTGTTAAATGACTTCATGTAAATAATTGCCTCTTTAATGCAGTTTTTATACATTTGCTGTCAGTGTACACAATAGTTTGAATTTATCTTTGCTTATTTCTAACTTGGGATGTAAAAAAATATATTATTGTAAGATACATTATAATTTATGAAAAAAAAAAATCCCTGCCAGATTAAAAACATAACCAAGGGAAAGCCTGAGTCAGTAGATACAGATGAGTGTGGAGACAGCCTTAGGCGATTTTAGAACACAGCAGGCAGAACCTGCACATCAGGTTTATCTCTCACCATTGTGAATTTTCTTTCTTTCTTTCTTTTAACAAACTAGGTCACTAAAACTGTTCAGACAGCACTGATAAACTGAATAAACTCTTCATATTTCAGAGCTTCTGAAGGGTCCCTCAATTTAGATTGCATCAAGGTGAAGTAAAAGCTTCTTTGGAATACCATATTCCTAGTAGTTCTCTGAGGAATTTGATTGGATCTCTATTAGATTAAAGAAAAGCTTTGCTTAATTCCATAAACTGTCATGGTTTAATAAATATTTTAACATTCAAATAACCCTACAATATTTTTAAAAAAACATGGAAAATTAATTCTACAAGGGATTCAGTCCATGGCTGGTAAATAATAGATGCTCTTTCAATGTAGGTAAACTGTCCTTGGATCTATTTTATAATTTAAGAGACTCGAACTGTGAATCTTTACACTTTCCTTCTCTGAATTTAGGTGAGAGTATGCTTCATCTGCTCACTACCTTAAGCAGACTGTCCTATAATCCTCCCTTTTACTCAATATTTATGGAGACTAGATCCAATGCAAGTGTGATCAAAGAATCAGAAGATGTTCTGCAAAATGAGATTAGTGTCTCTCTACATTTGGTAATCTTATCAACCGTGAAAACTCACAATATTCCCTCAGCAATCCTTTCTTCTTGCCTGACTGTTTGTTCCAGGTGCCATAAACAGTAAAAAATTTCAAATCTAGAAGAGTAATAAATACTTGTGTCACTGAAATAACTTTGGAATAGAAGCAGTATTTTAGCTGTATTTATATGATAAGAGAGTAGTCAGCATGCAGCTCATATGATTACAGAAAATTTAGAGGATATAATTTGTGGTGTTATTCCTGGTCTTGAAGAAATGTATGGAGGCCTTCGTATAAAAGAAGGAACCAGCAAAATCATGTTTGGTAGACCGTTTATCTGGAGGCAGAAAGGTTAAAATGGGCACTAGAGCCTAAAATAGAGGAATATACATCATTGTGAAAGGACACTTGCAGAAAGGTTCAGAATCATAGCCTAAGTGGAATTTTACTTAAGAGGCAATAAGAAGATGACTTTGGGTCTTTTTAATGGCACAATTAGGCTTTTAAGTATTTGATATTTCTTCATTTACTTCTTTGAAGAAGGCCTTCTGTCTGTATTCTACTATTCAAATTCTATTTCTTCTTTAAGATCCAACACAAATGTATATCTCATTTTATGTATATCTCATTATATAAATGTCTTAAGACATATATATATATATATATATATATATATAATTAACTCTATCTATATTTCATTATATATTTGGCTTTTTTTTAACTTAATAAATTATAAGTCTGCATCACCCCCCGTGTATATCTCTTCTGATCCACTCTTTTAACAATTAATCCTTCAATATTTTGAAGCAGACTTTTGTTTTTGCTTTTTTAAATTAAAGTATAATTTACATACAAAAGAAAAAATATCTTAAATGTTCAATTTGATGACTTTTGACAATTACATACATCCATGTAAACACACCCAGACCTAAAAAGGGCCTAGAAAGTACCCTTTTCTAGAGAACTCTCCACCCTTTTTCAGAATTCTCTTGCTATAGATGAGTTTTTCTGGTTATACATGTACATTGTGTATTATAAATATATCATTATATGCACATGTATTTTGTGTGCCTGTCTGGTTTCTTTTAAACTACATAATGTATATTTTTAAAAATTTTAATTCCAGTATAGTTAACATACAGTGTTTTATTAGTTTCAGGTGTACCATATAGTAATTCATCAATTCCATACATTACTCAGTACTCATCATGATAACTTACTCTTAATCCCCTTTACCTATTTCACCCATCCCCCCACCCACCTCCCCTTTGGTAGCCATCTGTTTGTTCTCTACAATTAACAGTGTTTTTTTTGGCTTGTCTCTTTTTTAATTTGTTCACTTATTTTGTTTCTGAGTGAACTCATATGGTATTTGCCTTTCCCTGACTGACTTATTTTGCTTAGCATTATACTCTCTAGATCAATCCATGGTGTTGTAAATGGCAAGATTTCATTCTTTTTTATGGCTGAGTTATATTAATATATAATGTATATTACATAATGGAATTATATAATACATAGCATATAATGGAATATTACATGTGTGTGTATATATATATGTGCATACACACACACACACACATATATACACATGTATATACGTACACATACTGTATCTTCTTTATCTATTCATCTACTGATGGACATTTAGGTTGCTTCCATATCCTGGCTATTATAAATAATGCTGGAATAAATAGAGGGGTGCTTATCGTTTTCAAATTAGTGTTTGAACACATAATATTTTTGAGGTTCATCTTTGTTGTCGTGTTTCATAGTTTGATCCTTTCTGTTACCAAGTAGTATTCTATTGTGTGAATGTACAAAAATTAATTTATTCATTTTCCTGTTACATGTTTGTGTTGTTTCCAGTTAGAGAATGGTTGGTATGTGTTAACTTCATAAGAAACCATAAAAATGTTACACATAAGTGATGAATCACTAAATTCTACTTTTAAAACCACTATTATACTCTATGTTAATTAACTAAAATTTAAATAAAAACTTGAAACAAACAAACACACAAAAAGAAACCACAAAAATCGTTCTCCAAAGTGGTCATACTATTTTGCACTCCCACCAGAAATGTATGAGAGTTGCAGTTGCTCTGTATCTTAGCTAACATTTACTGTTGCTAGGCTTTTTCATTTTAGCCAAATTAATGGTTGTGAAATGTTGACTACTTCCACATGTGCTTTCTGGTCATTGGTATAACTTCTTTTGTGGAGTGTCTATTCAAATCTTAAGTCTAGGGGCGCCTGAGTGGCTCAGTTGATTCAGTGTCCAACTCTGGATTTCAGGTCAGGCCATGATCCCAACAGGGAATCTGCTTGAGATTCTCCTTCTCCCTCTACCCCTCCCCCTGCTCTCTCTCTCTCTCTCAAATAAACAAATGAATCTTTAAGATCTTAAGTTTCTTTTCAAGTGAGTTGCTTGTTTTTCCATTGTTTTTGAAAGCTTTCTATACATTCAGTATATGATCCAGAATGTCAGATATATACTGAATATATTTTTTCCCATCTGCGGTATGCCTCTTCATTTTATCACTTTTTCAAGTTTCTTAATGTTTCTTGGTGAATAGAAATTTTTAATGTTGACAAAGTATAATTTATGTTTTCCCTTTTATGGGCTAGTGCTTTATGTGTCCTGCTTAAGGGACTTTTGCTGACACTGAGGCCACAAATATATTCTTCTATGTATTCTTCTGGAAGCTTTATAGTTTTGAACTTCATATTTTGTCTATGCCCATCTCATATTAATTTTTATATATGGAATGAGATAAAGATCAAAGTTTATTTATCTCCACTAAGCCTTGTGGGGTTTTTTTTAAACAAATTTGTTAAACAGCTTTATTCTTCATGTTAGTCAACTTTTCACATGAAAGCCTTATCTTCTCAACATAGTTGTAAGTCTGTTGAGGACCAGGGCTGGTTTTTCATATTTATTTGTATCTTCATGGTGTAGATTTGCATAGAAATATTTTCCTTTGTGTTTTTATGAGTGTTGTATTTGAAATGATGATTCCAAATGCTGTGTACATTAATATTATTGCTGTTACTCCCAGGCTTAAAGTGCTTAGTTTTACTTACCTAGATTTTACTTACCTTGATTTATTTGTTAAAATGAATCATATGTTTTAATAGAGTTGTAGATGGAACAACAGGAGAAAATTACAAGAGGAGAGGTCAGTATTTACTAGAAGCAGTCAGAAACAACCCTCTGGATTTGGATTGGTACTGATTTTTTCAAAACATTATATTATGTTGTCTGCAACATCAACAGAGGTAGTTTTGTGGTCAATGAAGACTGCAGTCCTTCTCTAGTAACACAAAAGAAGTGGGTTAAGAAGCAAAACATTGGTATCTGGTGGGGTTATCTCAGTGCTTTGATGGTGTGTATTTTCATTTACTTAACTTTCGCTTTGCTATATTATTTTCATTTACTTAACTTTTGCTTTGCTATATGATTCTTGGAGAGGTGAAATTGGAATGTAAAGAGTTAATGAAATCATTGAAATATTTAAAAAACACTATACCTCTTTTTATGAAAAAATGCAGATATAATGTATTTAAGAAAATTCATTACTTGAATTCATTACTTCTGCCAGTTTCTGGAAATGGCACAAAGAGCAGTATCATTTTTATTCCTAAGGAGCTTATAATCTGTTGCAATTTTAAGCATGATCTGCACTCTTAAAAAGTGCATTGTTCTCCTGTCTATATGCCACAAATGGATTTACTGATGAAATCATTTAGTAACTGTCAAAATGGTAATTAGTTCTTGCAAAAATAGTAAAAGATAACCTGCTTTCCAAGAAGCTCAACTTTACTTTGTGAGTGCCTGAGGATTTCTAAGAGGCTATGACATTATAGTATTGCTAAAGGGGCAGGCTGTAAATAGAGCTGAGTGAGCAAAGTTGCCGTGGGAAACTTGCAGACTTTTCCAAAAAGAGAAACTAAACCCAAAGCACTGATTCAAATTGAAGTCTGGGTTCTAGGAAAAAGACTTACCGATTCCCACTCAGTGTGCCTAAGGGCTTGCTAGATATTGGGTGGCCCTGTGGGCAGATGGTCTGCCCTGTTTATCTCTCTACAACTTCTCTTATACCACTTTCTCTTTAAATTCAAAACTTCAGGTAACTATGGGTGACAAATTCAACAGAAGTTTGAAAATGGAAATGAAGCTCCTCTCATGCAAACTTTGTCTTCCATTGTATTCCATTCAAGGGCAAACTAAAATCTCTTAGAGGACTTCATTGGACATTTTAGCTACTGAAAAGGCCCATGTTTGACACAACCTCCCCATTCTGTCTCTCTCTCCCCCCGCCTTTTTCACTAATACCCCTGCTAACCCTCCCCATCTAGTTACAAATAAGATGAATGTGGCCCTAGAAGATTTTCTTTGCTGGGGACAAATGATCAAGGCCAGATGTGGAACAACAGTCTTTTATCCTAGTCAGTGCTTGATCAATCTCTGAGCAATTTAGCAACCCCTCTGATGGCCAAACCACCAAAATAGTGATTAATAAAGTCTTACACATAACTAATGGTCAGAAAGTGTTAAATTTTGGTTTCTTTGCACAATTCACTAACATATGTTTTAATGATTATGTCTCATATTTAAATTATATAGAAACTTCTGAGAATCATTAATACATAAATAAAAAAATGGAAATAGTACATTTTGTAAATTAAATGTATGGTTAATTTTTTCAGAAGACTGCTGACAAATGGATTGTGTTTTAACTTAAATGTGATTTTTATTTTGGCTTATGTCTTTGGTTTATTAAGCAATTTGAGGAAAAAAAGTATAAATCTAAGGATTTATTAGAGTACACAATAATACATCTCATGCTAAAAATTCTGTACTCTAAGTTAGAATTTAAAATATCCCCAACTGGGAACCCTATTTTTGAGTTGTATATAGATTTAGATTTAACCTTTTAAAAACTAGAACTATAGCGCATTATCTCTCCCCATCCTTTTCTAGCAAGCAGTTATTATTTATTGGTCTACTAACAAGAGTTGAATTAGAAAAATTCTATGCATACTTTTAGGTAGCTGGATACCATTTTGATAATATCAACCAAGTATTAAGAGAAAATAACTTGCTTATCTTTAATGGGAGTTTCTATTACCATTGATCTTTCTTTTAATAGCATAACTTCCTGACAATACAAACATTTTCCAGATATATGTCCTTAGGTTAGATACTGCCAATAATTTTACCTGCTCTGATTAACAATGTTGGTTTGTGAATTCTAAATTCCCAAAGTGCATATTGTCACAAACAGAATCAGTGACACATTAGTACTCTCTTGGTTATGCATGAAATGCTCTTGGACAAATGTTCTCAGTAGAGATTCTATTCTACCCTAACCAGAAAATTAAAAATGAGTACACATTATGAACAAATTACATAGCTGAATTTAATGGCTGAGATGGCCTATGCTTTTATAAATGGAAGGAAGAGTAATGGAGGAACATTATATTAGGTATCTATTTATGAATTATTCAATTTTCAGAAATAGATTTTTGTTTCAAATTTACCCTTTATGTTTTAGGACCTTGCAGAAGTTGAATCCTGAAGTGTAGGTTAACGGAGACTGAATTATTTTCAATAGCTGGAACTTACCAATATGATCTAGAAAAGAAACTGGAAAAAATTTAAATAGTGTTATATTGAAAATAGAGAACAGGTGAAAGAAAGGGAATGCAGTTATTTATTTAATGGTAGAATTTAAGTGCATTACCAAAATTAAATGGACACTTGCTGAAATTATAGGTTCACATTAAGGAGAAATGTGAGTATTGCAACAAGCCTACGATGTAATATATTTAAAATAATATGTCCAAAAATGTTATAAAGGAATTTTATAATTTATGGTAATAAATAATATAAATTAACTAATGGTATCAAAATAATTCAAATGGCTCCAATAACATATGTTTGGAATGCATACATTTAAGATTGTAAATCATCTTAAACTTATAAAGAATGAAAAATATTTCTCTTGGCTTAAAAAAAATATATGGGTCATTTAAAATGAAAGGTCTTGGGGGCGCCTGGGTGGCTCAGTTGTTAAGCGTCTGCCTTCGGCTCAGGTCATGATCCCAGGGTCCTGGGATCGAGCCCCACATCGGACTCCCTGCTCGGCGGGAAGCCTGCTTCTCCCTCTCCCACTTCCCCTGCTTGTGTTCTCTCTCTCGCTGTGTCTCTCTCTGTCCTATAAATAAATAAATAAAATCTTTACAAAAAAATAAATAAATAAAATAAAATGAAAGGTCTTTTTTGGGAAGAGTTATTGACCTGTATTGACTTCAAAGACCCTTTTGACTTTGGTATGAAATATATGGGAGGAGGCTGAGTGTATGTGTTCTGTTATTTATATCAAAATTAATGTATAGATCTAGATCCCAGGTTCTCCACGGGTAGGTTGTATCAAATACTGAGTCAAGATACAGACAGCTCAGATTTGAAGAGTCAAACCTCACCTAGTAACTATGAATGAATTATAATCATTAACTCTCATAAATACTCAAGGACTTCTCAAATAAATGACAAGTATAAGGTATTTTCTGAGCATCTTGTACATTATAATCTGTCATAATGATATTGGTAATAAAAGCAATGCCTGTGGTCCAATTGACTATAATTATAATCTCACTGTGCTTTGTTGCTACTGAACTGCTTAGGAGATCCCATGCATCTTGGTAGCCTTTCCTTTGATAAAGCAAAAATTAAAGATCAGTGGCAACTATGTCTTTGACTCCACAGAATAAAATGTAAACATCTTGTGCTACTGATTATTTCTCTCTCGCTATTTAGAAATCTAGAGGAATACCTACTTAATATATATATACAAGATAGATGATATCATATTACTCTGCCTTTTATTTCTGTCATAATAGCATTGGAACATTGTAATTATAAAGTCCTTTATCTCGTAACACTTTAGTCTGTTACATTATCAAACAGAATACTCTTTATTTTAAGACACATTGTATTATGAATCACCAGCATCTCAAAATTTAAGAAAATTATGCAGTATCGTTTTGGAAGGAATATGGTGTCACTCATATTAAGGGTATATGTATATTTATGAGTTTCATTGTATTGTTTTTAGTGGTTTTAGTGGGAGATTATTTGTTCAAATATTCAGGCCTAGATTCTTCGTCTTGAAAAACTAGCTGAAATATAATGTGCTTTAAAGAAGTTAGTATTTAAATGATCTGAGCACATTGACTACAGTAGTGACATTGATGTTGGAACATGTTAAAATGTTAGTATTTGTACAAAGGCCACAATCGCATGTGTTGAAACTAATGAAGAACATAATGATTCTTTTTTTTTTTTTTTTAAAGATTTTATTTATTTGACAGAGAGAGACACAGCGATAGAGGGAACACAAGCAGGGGGAGTGGGAGAGGGAGAAGCAGGCTTCCCGCCAAGCAGGGAGCCCGATGCAGGGCTTGATCCCAGGACCCCAGGATCATGACCTGAGCTGAAGGCAGACGCTTAACAACTGAGCCACCCAGGAGCCCCAAGAACATAATGATTCTAACAGAAAATATAGCTGAACATTTCTTCTCCAGTTGTGTATAGCATTTTTGTCTGGTATATAATGTGACTCAAGTGGAAATAGATTCAACAGCTTGCTCTTTTTAAGTGTATCTTTGGAATCAGGAGACCGAAATTCTGTTCTCAGAATAGAGTGACACCCAGTATACAACTCTCATAGACACTCAGCCATTTCTTTAGTAAAGTGATGATTATAAGATATTTTCTGAGGATCTTGTAAATTGCCTCAAGATTGCCAAGCTAAATGTAATCGCTAAGTACTAACTTTGGATGAGGAAAAAAATGTGGGTGGTGGGTAGTTCCTTGCCACAGGATTTGGGGATCTTGCTCTGAAAACCTGCTGCCACTCTTCCACCCGATTTTATTTTTTTAAGTAGAAGAAATTTGTGAGCAAATTGAAAGAAATCCAGAGATGATTTAAAGATGAGAGTTGTTCAGAATGCCTAGGTTGGGAAATGGGTAGGAGAATTAAAAATTGGTCAATATATGATTGAGAGGAAAGTACCATTTAGGGAAAGCAATGATGAATTTGAGATTTACCTCGAAACAATAAAAATAAATTAAGGTAAGAAATACGCTGGCGTTATTATCAGCAAAAAGTACCGTGGTAATGAAACTTGAGTAATAAAAGAGAATAATTTCTCTTGGAAAGATAATAGAATTTCTCTTTACTTAGCGCATTTTGAAACTCAGCAAGATAAGCCATCAGCAGTGGTGCTAATGTGGTACAGAAATGACAAGATAAGCGGTTAGGGAACCTTAGTTCGGGTTTCATAGTTCACTAAATCCTTTCAAAGAAACGTGAGAATCCATTGGTGTGTGCTTTTAAAGAAGTATAGAATATTAGAATTACTGGCAGTGTTTGAATTACATAAGCGATTGTATTTGTAGTTTTTTTTGGTTGAGTTATGTTATGATGAGGAGATTTTAGAATCTCTAACTATCAAGTCAAAATTCAGGAGTACCACTGGCTGATTCATTCAAGGGATATCTGTTACATTAAATTTCATAATGATTCTTTCAATGAATTATTGCTCTATTTGCTGAGCAGAGTTGAGAAATAAGGGTATTTTGTTTCACTAGAATCTTCAATTTTCAACAATTAAAGAAAATATTTACATTAAAATAAAATGGTGCAATAAGATTTAAAATCTCATTATGAAAAATGAATTGTACAGCGTCATTCATGCGTCTTTGTATTCAAAAGTGAATGTAATTAATGAGACCATGTTCCTGACGTGTTTCCAGAGTGGGAGTTAGACTGGTTGTACATATATTGATAAATCAAGATGAATTTTTATTTCAATAAAATGCTCTGTGGCTTCAGTGTCTAAGGTCTAGGGAGAAAATATAGATTCTTCCTGATTCTGTAGTAAAACAAGTGGTTCTCAGTGAACTCGGATGTACCTACATCTATTTTCATAGTGAATTCTCTGACTATATTTCTTATGGAAAGCAATTGAAACACATCAAAGGAATATATGAGACTCAGGAAAAGGCAAACAGAGGAATAGAAATTTTTAGTTGATTTGGGCTGTGAAAATCAAGTTAGTTAAAATAATGCTTAATTTGGGGGGTACTTAATATTGCTCAGCTTTCAAAACTCAATCATATTATTTATTGTCTATGGATGGATGTGTTATATTTCACTTTAGAGCTTCATGTTTAAATATAACTGTCATGTTATCATCATAAGCTGTATTTCTAGACCCTTCTTTCTGTGCTTGAAGAGTCTTGGAAAAGAGATTATTCTTATAACTTGTTGATGTTTTTAAGCCATAATTGCTCACAAAGAAGTATAGTGAAATAAAAAAATCTTAAAATAATTAGAGTTTAGTTATTGGGTAGTATGGAACAGATTCATTCATTGAAATAGAGAGGAAAAGACATTTTAATGATGCATGAGAAAACAGAAGTCAGGCTCAGTTGTTAACCAGAAAAGGATGTTGTACTCTGGAACAAAGTAGTGCTAATATCCTATATACGGAGAAGGACAGTATTCTTAAAGCAGGACGTGTTAGCACCCATTTGGTCCCCTTCAAACGCAGCACTCTCTGTTAGTATAAAATTTAAGATTATGCTAGGTCTATACAAGGCTGGAGAATGAGTTATATTTTTTAAAGACTTGTTATATTGGCTCACAAGTAGCTCTATTTTTATTCCTCTGATTCCAAAATTTGAAAATTGAATGAAAGTGGTTTTAGGATAGTCTGCTTCCCTGTGTCACGTAAATCTGGTCCTAGATTGACTCAGAATCTGTGATCCAGATACACTTCTACTGTGGCATTACTTAAACTGCAAAAGTAATAGATTTCCCTAGTGTAATAATTCTGATTAATAGCCTAAATTCTGAGACAAGCCTGATTCTAAATGTCAGTCATGACCTCCTATATCCTAATCATTACGCAGATCAGTAGAGAAGAAAAGTAGTTGAATCTGTACTCAGACATGTGTTAAGTACAGAACCCACCAGAGGTGAAGGTCTATCCTTCAAAGCTGTTCAAAAAGGAAAACATCCAAGAGTTCTGAGCCTGCATGTTATGAGGGAAGCCTGACAGATGTAGAAAGAACTTTGGATAAATACAATCCAAGCATCATAAAGGACGGCATTACCTCTTAACAGTAAAAGACAACTACCATGAGTACTGAAGTTAGCACAGAAGGTTTTTAAAAGAATTTTTAAATCTAGAACTATTTTAAAAATATCATAAATCAGGACCTTCCTTAATAATTGTCTTATAATTTAGGAAGTACAGTCTATAAAAGTGTATTAATAATAATTCAGAAGGAATAATAATGATTCAGATGGAAATTAGCTCCTGGTTTTATGGTATTAATTGTACATACTAGAATCACGTTAAGGATTGTTACTACTAATATAACATTACTACTACTAACATTCACCTAGTAACTTTCAAGATCATGTGCTCTACGTCTACCGCTGGGTTTTGATCTGGTGGGGGAGGCCAGTGTTCTGTCAGTGGTCTGACTCACAATTGAGCTAGATTGCAGTCCACTGTGACCACTGAACCACAAGTCTGTTTTCAGATACAGTATCCAATAGCCTCTTGAAATAAATGCATCTATGTAACTATGAAATTATTTGTCCTTATACTGTTCTAAAAAGTATTCAAGGCAGCATGCAAAACTGTCTACTAAATGAGAAATCTAGGGGAGACAAGAATGTGGTTACAACAATTAAAACTGAAGCAAGGAGGGAAGTTAGCAAAACAAATGCGTGTTGTAAAGTGCTTACTTTTGCTAGAGGTGAGCCTTAAATTTGACTCTCAACTCTCTAGGGAGCAATGTGAATAAGAAACGGGATCAGTTGTTTTACTCTACTCACTAGATAAAAACAAACCAGTTATCTAGAAATACTGAAACATAAGAGATATTTCTCTTATGGGCCTAATAAAGAGGAAGCTTTAATTTTAATAGATGTTCAGCAACATTCTTACAGGAAATACACTTCATATGTTCAGATAGACCAAAGATCAAATCACCTCCCTACCCTACATAAAACAGATTAGATAAGAGGAAACAAGCATAACTTACATCCTTTAGGAAAACATTTAATCCTTCCCCTGAATACAACATAATAATGATTTATATTACATTTCTTACTGTAAATCCTAAAGCAAATATATTATAAATAGGTGATGCTTCTAACCTATTTCCAATGGGACATGCACATTTAAGTTTTATTTGTAATAAAAAATTCTTATACCAACTTGTCTGAGGACCCCCATGAGTGAAACACATTTTATAAATACACATAGTGTAGAATAAACCCTACATTAGAAAATAATTTCTTCTATAAGTAGATTAGTTAAATCTTAAATTTAGACTTAGAAGTCAGCTTATTGAATCATCTAATTCATTTGCTCTTAAATCTAGTTCAGCATCAGAATATCCTGAGGTATTATAAAGTAAAAGATTTTCAGGCTCTACAATAAATCTATTGAATCTGCATCTACTTGGAAGAAGTGGGTATGGATGTTGCATGCAGGAGGAGGAAGCTGGAAGGAAAAAACCGGAAAACTGAACTTTAATCAAAATTACTAGGGGATTTTGATGATGATTTAAATACATAGGCCATAATCTAGTGTAAAACTCATCTTATAGTTACAGAAAATTATTCATTCATTAATGTGCATATTTCTTGAGCATTTTATTATAGATATATAATTATCTGGGAATAATTAAAATAAAATAGACATAGTCCCTATAGGATAAGACTCCATAGCCTGAAGACATGAGATATGTAAATATTTGCATACCAACCCAAATCAACAGAGAATACATTATCAAAGTCCACAGTTAGCAAGAGCTACAACATCACCTGAAAAGCCCTGAACTTGAAATTATCATCATAGGTCACATAATTTTTCTGGGGATCAATATTCTCATTGATAAAATGAGGAAACTGCGTGAGACTGTCACCAAGACCTTTTTGGCTTTACAATGTTAAGATTCTCTTATATCACAGAAGGGTGGGTATGAGGTGGGATGATGGAGGGATGGTGAATGGGTGGTGCTTAAGACCTGGTAGATGGATATGGTAAGGATAGATAGAGAGGGAAATATACAGCTGGTGGAAAAGGAGGAATAATTTAACACAGAACCGGATGGTCAAGTTAAATATTAAGGTTTACTAATAATTATATGATACAAACAATGAAGATAAATGGGTAAATCCTGGAGGTCTCTGAGACTCCATGATTAGCTCTTAAGGTTATTCCTTTTCCCATCAGATGCACCTTCAAGCCCAGAATAATAGGAGATATATCTATGCGAGGCATGTAGGTTACTTCATTCATCAGGGAACCTTTTGGACAATGAGACATCTCCTTTTATATGTAAATAATTGTATAGCTTGTGTGACATTTATAAGGAACCATACTCCATAAATCTATAGATTCTAGGTTTGTTTCCTAGAAGAAATCTAGATATCCCAAACCATGGACCATCTACCGAAAGACTTTCATGGATCAAGACTCTCTAACGCATGTCATTTGTTTGTTTCTGGGGAGGCTGGTTACCAGCATGTTTACTAGAGAATTAGGCCAGGTCAAACTGCCATCTCTTATAAGTATCCCCAATAACAGGTAGGGAAATGAATCACACACTAACTGATAAAAACCCTTTCCTCCTAGGGAACAAGACATAAATTTAATGATACTTCTGGCTTATTTTCAGAATACCTGCTTGGATGGTACCTTCTGGGAACAGTCTGTAGTGACAAGAAAATGGCACAAGATTATGACAGAGCCTCAGGATCAACAAGTTTCAGAATCTCTGTCTGTTCTTCCTATCCTGTAACTGTCTGTTTGGATGTTAAGATTAATATCCAAAGTAAAGCATGAGACGTGCACTTAGAACTCACTATTATTTTTTACCACTGGAATAGTTTATCAGCTCCTGTTCCTGGAGACTGTTCTATTTCTCAGTTAGATAGAATGATTTGATAGTGGTTCTCCCTGGGATTTTAGCTACGAGAAACCCTGTCCCTTTCACTTTATGCGGCGGTCACCACAACTCTCAATTCTGAAGTCAGTCTAGCCCTTGAAATTTCACATTTTATGAAGGACAGTCAGATCAATGTTTACTAGACTGTTGCATTTCTAAAACTATTATGAGAAGATGCTGAGAGAGTTATCTGTATAATTCATATGTATACACATATATTTATAAAACATATTTATGGACCAAAAGAATTTTTCTTAAATCTTGCAAAAAATTAGCCCTTATTTTAATTTTAATTAATATATATTTTTCTGACTTGCCTCCTGGGTAAGTGTATTGTATAGTTTGTGAAGGATGTGCAGCGTGATCCTTAAAGCCACCAACACGACAGCAAGCAATGTTATGCAACTGTGATTTTCATAGTAGCGATGGATTGATTAAAAAGGCCAAAATTAAATGCTGCATTTCTTTTGTTTTCAATTACACTTTGAGGAAAAGAGTAATTCAATTTATGGCCTTCTAATAAATTAGATGTAAATTATCCATCTCATGTTTCTGAAATTGGAAAGAAAAAATATTTGAGTATCAATAAAGGACATATAAAACTGCATGATTTTAAACTACAGCCAATTCTAATAGATTAAGTACTTATGAAGACAAAATAACTAACAGAAATGCACTTTATATTTCATAGTTTTCCTGTCCATCATCATTTTATATTCTCGTTTATTTATTTATAAGGATTTTATTTATTTATTTGGGAGAGAAAGAGAGCGTGGGGCTTCATCGCAGGACCTGGAGATCATGACCTGAGCCGAAGGCAGATGCTTAGCAGACTGAGGCACCCAGATGCCCCTATATTCTCATTTAATTACAACATTCAGCATATTAGAATCTCATTGCTTGTATCTGAAAACAAAGATGGATGTAGGCTTTCTGTTACAGGATCATGGATGACATGAGTTGACTTACATCATAAAGAGATCTGAGAGAAAGAATGTGTTCATTACTGTGCTTGTACGTAAGAGACCACATAGACTTCTATAATGCTGTCTTGGTTCTATGCCACAGGACTGCCTGATAATAATTTCCCACGAGTAGATTGAGATACCATTAAGTCCATTTCCATGTTAAACTCTGCTTATTTGTGAGTTTTATTTAAAAAACTAGATTCACAGTGGTCACTTATGGACAATTGTCTTGTAATTTTTCTGCTGTCAGAATAAATGGAAAAGTCTTTCATGTAACCCTCTTTTATATTTACATAATTATGGTTGCATTTGTCTAAGACAGAGTAACTGATTTAACTTGTTCAAAATGATCAATTTACTGCAACGTTCAATCAGTTATATGGTGCTATGGAGACAAAAATGTGGTTGAAATGTTTCTCTTCTTAAGTGTCTTTAAAGGGCATGATTTAGTGCAAATGTCTCTTGAATACATATTTTTCTTTTATGTAAAAATAATAGTGATTAGTATAATACTCTCTAGCTCCATTCAAGTCATTGAAAGTGGCAAGATTTCATTTCTTTTTATGGCTGAGTAGTACTCCATTGTATATATACACCATATCTTCTTTATCCATTCATCAATTGGCGGACACTTGGACTGTTTCCATATTTTGGCTACTGTAGATAGTGCTGCTATAAACTTCAGGGTGCATGTATCCCTTTGAATTAGTATTTTTGTATTCTTTGGGTAAATACCCAGTAGTGCAATTGCTGGATTGTAGGGTAGTTCTATTTTTAACTTTCTGAGAAACCTCCAGACTATTTTCAGAGTGGCTGCACCAGTTTGCGTTTCCACCAACAGTACATCTTCTTATAGGGGCTCTATCTGTACTATAAACACCAACCATTTATTTGCCACATGTTTGGCAAAGATTTTTTTTTTCCCCTATATGTCCTTACATAATAAGGCGTCATCTACCTCTGCTTGGTTGTGTCTTACTGATTTCTGGCTCACACTTGTGTAATTTCCTGACTATTCCTCAACCAGGCCTTGTCACCCCTAAACCCTCTACCTGGAAACTCTTCTGTAGATATATACATGGCTCCCTCATTTTATTAAGGACAAAAATAACACTATTGTAACTCTGTCTCCACGTTCAACTGTATTTTTATTCATAGAAATAGTATTTCTCATTACTGTGACTACGTACCTACCTTTCTGCTCATGATCTCTTCTGTTACCCAACGGTCTCCATGAGAACAAGATCGTCTTTGTTTTGTCCACTCCTGTGCACTCAGCATCTGCAACTCTGACTTGCACAGTAAATACTTTGGATTTGATGAGTAAGTTACTTGTTTTTTTTATCTTGATTAATGATACCTATGACTTTAAACCATGTCTAGAAGTCGCTGAAATCTTTCAAGTAACTTGTAACAAAACTGATCTAGGACTATGCTGTGGGTCTGCATTTGGTTAAAACACTTCTTTTCCTCAAATCCTTGTGTATCGTGATATAGGTACTACTTAGCATTAGTTACCAATATCCTGCCTGTGAATTATTATTTCTGATTCCTAGGTCTCACGTCAGTAACATTTTTAGCAATAAATAGGTTTTACAAGCACGAGTACCTCAGTCACTGCTCTGCTCTGAGGTCATCATCACGTACACATGGCTCCTGCCATACGAGGGCCTGTGCCACCCGTGAGGAGACTGGTGCTTCCTACCTGAGGTGGGCTGAATTATGTCCTCCTAAATTCTTGTGCTCAAGTCCTAATGCCCAGCACCTCAGCGTGTAACCCTATTTGGAGATAAAGTCTTTAAAAGCAGGTGACTACATTAAAAGGAGGTCACTGGGTTGTGCCCTACTCCAACCTGACTGGTGTCCTTATAAGAAGAGGAAATTTGTATATACAAAGGAATTGCGCTCACAGAGGAAAAACCATGCGAAGACACAACAAGAAAATGACCATCCACCAGCCTAAGAGAGAGGCTTCAGGAAAAACCAAATCTGCTGGAACCTTGATCTTGGGACTTCTAGCCTCCAGAACTATAAGAATGTAAACTTCTATAGTTTAAGTCACTCAGTCCGTGCCATTTTGTTATTGCATCTCTGGCAGGCTGATACACTGCCGCATCCCTGCTCTTTCGCTGCACGTAAATCACACGGCTGCAGTTCTCTATGGACCTCATTCTGGGAGACTCCAATTTTCCTGATGTGGATGGCCAAGGAGGCTCTGTCACTCTTACATGTACCGTGTTATGGGGGCAGCTCTAGCACCTGAGGATAGCATAGCCTCCAAGGGGTTATGAATAAGAGGAAAAGCATATGGCTGCTTTGGACACTACTGATACAGCCAGAAATCTTCTGCAGTCTCCCTTTATACCCACACTTAGCTTCCTTAGGGGTTAAATGTTTTGGTTAGTACATAGTAAATTGAAAATATGATACAATTACTAATTAAAGCATTGTTACTGTATAAGCAAATGCATTCCTGAATGACCATTCTGCAAACAGCCCGTAGCTGAGTTAAGAATGGCCTCTATTTTATTTTAAGTGGAGATGGTTCATATACAAGAGGTATTCGAAACCTAAAAAAAAAAAAAACAAAAACCAAGGATAATAGAAAAGAGAAAAAAATCATCACTGGATGCCCTTCTCAGAGGAGCTGAGATTTCGGTCCAGCTGCCACAGCTGGCCCTGCAGGGGCAGCTCTGCCTTTGAATGCCCAGAGTAGAAGGGACGGGGTAAGTTGGCTGAGAGCAGTCAGCTGTCCATGGCCAGGATTCCGATCCAGCAGGCAAGGCAAAGCATGGCAGAAGAGGAAGCCCCGCACAGAGAAAAGACTAAAATCAGAATAAGATCATGATCGTAAGTGATCTTCACAATCGTGGCATGATCCCTATCAGGCAGAGTGAAATAGAAGGCATGATATGGGAAATCTAGGCAGGTGAAGGGAACTGCCTTATAGACTGGAGTCGGGTCTTGGCAAGAAACGGGTTTTCTAGGCCAAAAACTTAAAGCAGAAAGTCCGTTCTATAGAGGCAGCAAGTAGGAACGACTGTGACAATGGCAGTGTGTGACAGTTTACAACTCTTCCCTGCATTCCCGAGAGCGAGCTGAAGTCCCCGGTAAAGCTGATGAAGGCACGGCTTGAGGAAAAGGGGGGGGACCATCTGGGATTTCAGTTGCCACGTTCAGGGGAAACTGAGGCAGACATATTTGCTCCGTTCTTTTATTCAAAACCAAAGAAATTATCTACATCCTATGATTTCTTTACAAAGTCCTGACTGGAGGTGGGAGGAGAGTAATAGTGTACCCCACTCTCGTTAGCTGGCATTTCCTAATTCATCTCTCCCCCTGTCCAACATTGAAACGTCCACGATATCACCGCTGGGTGATTTTCTTATTTCTGCTTCAGAATTCCCTGTGACACCAATTGAAGATAACACGACCTTGCATTTATATAGTACTTGTATTTTTGCTATACGTTTTTGTGTCTCTGATTTCATTAGAAAGAAAAAAAATGAAAATACATCCGGTTTTATTTTCACGTCTTAGTTTCTACTAAATTACAGATCCGAGCTTGATGGCTGCCAGGAAAAAAAAGAAGTAGCTGCTTTGCAGTTTGTTACACAAGTGCGGGTCTCCCCAAAAGAAGGAAAAAGCAAGCGGCAGCTCGTATATATCCTGGCGATGGACTGAAGAGGAACTAGGTCCTTCAAGATCCTGTTGGAAATGTTCCTGAATTCCCAGGTGTGCCCCAATCATGAAAGCAGTGCCCAAATTGACAGATTTGTTTTCCAGAAGTTTGAGAATTTATCATATGGATGTGGTCAGTCAGAGCCAGCTTTCGAAACTGCCCTATTCAAAGCAAACATCGGAGTAGCCACGAGTGAATACTCATTCTGTAGAATCAAATGCTCTTAATGACTTTGATTAAATTCCATATAGAAATAAACATATTTAGTCAAAACAGAGTTCAGAAACTCAGATGCATTTCTGAGAAAATCTGACTCACCTTATTAAAGGAACAAACGGCAGTGCTTATACTAGAAAACACTATTGGGGTTTAAACCCAGAGGGGTTTTTATTCCGTGGTTTCTGTATATGAAGAGGAGCATCACCTTGTCGATGGGCCAAGATGCCGTGCTCACTTGGAATTGTAAAGGAAGCATATGCGGGGAACTGCTGAAATCCATGACCCTAGGTATTTCTCATCTGATAGGCAGCCTGAGAATCGGCCTTACCTTGTCCCTGTCCTTGAGACGAGTCCTGTCATAGAACACAAGTTCACTGACTGCAGAATTTCTCTGTCTCCTCCCCTCTTCCCGGTTCTTTCTGTGATCTGGATATTACAGTTTCCAGTAATTGGTTTCTAGCCTTTTCCCAAGTGATCACCACTTCTCTTTCAAGCACATATATTTCCTAGTGACTTTTGCCCCTTTGATGGCTTCACAATCAGACCCTCATTACCTCCTCATTTATAGTAATAGAAGTTGTACCTTGTACTCAAATGATCGTGCATTTACATTTTTGCCGTACTTGCTTAATTCTTCTCATAACAGAATTATTTCATGGACCAGCCTCCCACAAGCCTGTATTTTCTCTCCCGGAACCCCACTTTATCCATTACTGTGTCCCCCATAGCTCCTACCAAACCTCATCCGTGTTATCACTACCCATCCGTAGATCTCCAAGAGGTCCTCTCTGGCTGCACTTGACAGCCCAGCCATTAGGACTCTTTTGAAAATGTAGCTAATTGAGTCCTCTCCACCTTTTCATTCTTGTAGAATGGTCTTCACTTTGCTTGGCCTTCTTGTTCTGACCTTATCCATTCTCAGCTAAACTCTTCTACCTGAGCTCCCATTATGAAAGCATATTCTGCATAAATGATACTTAGAAAAATAATCTTTGACTTATAAAGTAGCATTATACAGTGTGAGTACTTTTAGCTACCAGCTGTGCCAGCAATAAGTAAGAGACTTTAAGTGCTAAAAATATTTGGGATGTGTCAAGTGGGAGTTGGCAAATACCCTGGGGTGAGAAAAGCCCTAGATATGATACATCTGGCACACATTTTTAGGATGTTCTATTTTTAGTCTGTATTTTGATTTTTGAAGAGATCCAGGGGTGTTTCCCTAAAAAAGAAGTGAAATGACAGAAAGACCTTTAGTGAACAAGGTAATCTCTGAGGTTTTCTCTCTCCCCGTTCTCTCTGCCCTTCAAATTAAAATCGTCAGCATGCCTGACATTAGTCTTGAATCACAGATAGTTGGCAACCTTTGGAAGAGAAGTGGTATATAATATTCAAGTATGAATGATAAAACACAAATAGTAACATTAAAGTATTCTGTTTCTTGATTACAGCTCTGAGTGTGATCGCTGCCATTATTGTTTTCCTAGTTATTTTTATTGGCTGATCATTACCAACCTTCTGGCAAATTCTTTTGGTTGGCTCATATCTGGTACATATATTTTGTACAGTATATTCACTTAAATTCTTGTCGTAAGTAGTTCAGTGAGGAAAGAATGAAAGCCAAGGAGAAATAAGATGTTGTGATACGTTTACCATTTGGTTCTAGTCCTGATATTACCAATTCTCAGAATGTTCCCTGATTTCTGTTCTCCACTTGAATGTAGTATGGAGCTCCTAGATAATGCCCCTTTATCATAAACAAAGCTTAGGCTGAAAATTTTCTGCACTTGCAGTAGAAATTAAACTTCCCCCTAGGTATGGAATCGGGGGAGGTTTTGAGGTGGGTATGAGTGTGCGCCTGTATAAAGGTGAGGGGACCAGCCAAGAAATCTTAGTGAATCCTACTTTTGACTGTAACCTTAGGGTCCTGAAAAAAAACAACAAAAAACAAAAAACAAACCTTGTGGGTCAGGAAGAATCTCAGACTTACACATTTACCAAAGGTTTATTCATTAATAGAGATTTCTAGCTAAAAGGTGAGTATCGATCATCAACAGATCTTTATACAGTTATCATCTCTGACTTCCGATGGTGCTGTGGATTATGAAGCCTGTTTTCTTGACAGCTCCACACCGTATCTTTTACAGTTTGCGTAAGGACACTTGACATCTAGGACCTCCTTGAGGAATCTACTGCTCTCTCTTTATGTGCATGAAATCCACATTCTCTTCTCTTGATAGCACTAGGTTGCTGTAAACATTTCCTGATTCTAGCTGGCAAGAGAGGGTATGATTATACAACAAAAAATATTCTGTTTTGGAAACAATCTATTTGGTGGATTCTGTTGCAATTCTATTAGAACTGTAATGGTAATTTTAAAATATTTTCAAGAGATTACAATCTTGTGTTTGTCTTTTCTTAGTGATTTAAGTTTACAAAGATCTGTTCTTAATGTTTATGAGTCTAAAATCATTTCAAGCTTTTGATGATCTGAGATTTTTTCCAATTTACCAAAGTGCATTTAGTTTAGATTCTCTTTAAATAACGATGACTCAGGAAAATGTATGTCTGGGTTATATGCAGTGTAAGTTGTGGAGTGTCCATGTAAAAATGTACAGAAATCTTAAAAATTCTGCATATTTGTTATTCTCTACAGAACTTACTGAAAGGTTCATACAACTGAAGGGTCAAATTTCAGAATTCACTAGGACATGAACTGTAGTTGTAGTAACATTTAATATTACATATTTTTGTTAGTTTTCATTTTGATATTTTGTGACAAATGTCTCAAGTTTTAAACCATGTTTAAAAATGCATTAGTAAGAGAAATTTATTTGATTGCTGCTGGATACAGTTGTGATGGTTAAGAATCTCAGGAATATTAATATTTGGTAAGTTATCTGTAACATCTTTGAGGAGGAATGGAAAGTGCTTCTGTCTCAGATTTCATCACAAATAGCCAACTAACCCTTTGACAATTTAAAAGGCAATGTGCCGGATCATCTGTAATACAGGGAGATAGTTGGCAAGAAAAATATATTTTTAAAAATCTGCCACATTTTCTAGTTGAACAAGTATCTGAATGTAAATCTAGACTTGGGTTGCAAAACAATGTCCCAGATTGATTTAAAAAGTGCTTTGATTCATGTCTCTCGAATTATCTTTATGATTAATGTATTGAACTTTCATTACCATTAAAGAGAATTATTGGATGTGTATGCACGGTGAGTTAAGACACTATGTTTTGTGGTAATTGATAAGGGAGAAAGGGAGAGTTAATGGCTTACCCTGCTGACCTTTTATGGATTGTTCAAGGGAGCATTCACTAGGAAAAAGAAAAACTTTTGATGGTTCTGGCATTATGAATCATCAAATAAATTAAGGACTCTAGAATCTTCGTCTTACAACCACCCAACATGAAAGAGGTGCTCCTTTATGTTGTAACTATACCTACAAGATGCTGCTGCAAGTGCTGAGATAATATAGGGGTCATCAGAGGCTTTTTCCCTACGAGAAAATGTCCTTCCTACCATCAGTAGATAATACAATCCAGCCGTCACTAGCCAGTACACTGGCCTTCTCCTTTTGGTCAATAGCTTAGGAATTGAGCCGTAGCATTTATAAAAATTTAGTAGTTTCTGCATACCTGTCTACTTTGTCACTGGCTCAGGGGAATTTGATGTGCGTGTTTTGCCTCAGCGAGTCAGTTTTATTGATGTTCTTGCTGTAGGAGTTGCATATACAGTATGAACTTTCCTGGGAAAGCTGCTTCTTTGCCATAAGACTTGAAATTATTCATAAAATAATTCCAGTGTTAGCACAGAAGATCTAAACTTACGAAGGAAACCATAAAATCAAATCTATGGCTAATTCATGCATGATAATTCAGAGAGGTAAATAATTGGCATTTACATTTGAGACAAATTCAGTGTTTCGGCACAAAGATTTTATGCATGAGTCTCTAAAACAGTGGGATTGCTGTTATTGTTTCTTGAATTCACCAGAGTCTGCAGTTTAACTGAAGTGTGAAGGCCGCTTACTTTATTATTTAGATGATGATCTAGGCAGAGTGTAAGGAAGACCATCCCACCATCACAGAAAGAAATTTTATGAATTTCTAATATTCTGCTAATTGCCAATGTATTTTTTCTTCTTGAAAAAATGATAAAGGGAAGGACAGGTCTCTCTCATGTAACCTGGCATAAACTTTTTAATATTTCTGATTGCAATTATAATCTTATATGTATTTATTATGTTTGTGTATCTCCTACATCTGATTATAAGCTCCTCATAATCAAGAGTCGAGCCAAATTTTGCACATCATCATCCCTGACCCTACCATGTTGCCTGGAATCTAGTGAAATGCTCAGTAAATATTTGTCGAAAGAATTAGTGAGTGAATAAAAGAAACCGTAACCCAATTTTTAAACAACTTCAAAATACTTGACTATATTTGATCATTTGAAACATGTTAAGAAATCGCTAGGCTGTGATAAACTTTATTCCCAGAACTATTGATGCTTCCCAGATGGAAAGAGAAAAAATTAAATATATGTGCATTTGCTCTTACTTTCCATTTTCTTAGTAGGTGCTATGTTTTTATGAAAATTATCTTAAAATTCATTCCAATTGTGGAATGAATAAGTCACAGGAATAAAAGGTACAGCATAAAGAGTATAGTCAATGGTATTGTAATAGTGTTGTGTGGTGACGACAGATGGTAGTTACCCTTGTGGTAAGCACAGTATAGAGATGTTGAATCACTATGTTGTACACCTGACACTAATGTTATAATGTGTGTCAGCTATAGTTCAATTAAAATTGCAATAATTTGGGGCACTTGGGTGGCTCAGTCATTAAGCGTCTGCCTTCGGCTCAGGTCATGATCCCAGGGTCCTGGAATCGAGCCCTGCTCTGTGGGAAGCCTGCTTCTCCCTCTCCCACTCCCCCTGCTTGTGTTCCCTCTCTCGCTGTGTCTGTCAAATAAATAAATAAAATCTTAAAAAAAAATAAAATTGCGGTAATTTGAAAAAATAAGTAAAATTTGTTCTTTTTATTGTATTTGGAAGTTATTCAACTAATAATGGTTTCAAAACTTTAATCCTCCCTAGAATTTGGAGTATTTAATTCCTTCCTCCTCCCTTCCCTCCTTCCTTCCATCCATCCATCCATCCATCCATCTATCCATCCATCCTTCATAACAAAGTACACAGGTCTCCTAGAACACTACTCTTAAAACAACCTTGGTGCTTGGTAAAATGTGGCACAAATTAACCAATAGCGCTCCGACACTTCTTTCCTAATATATGTAAGGCCATGTAGGAGTCTCCTTTAAAACTAGTAACTTGATTTCATTCTGGAACGTGTGTGAGTGAAAAGGGTGTGTTCAGTAGAGACTGAAGCAGAGTGGGTAGAGTGTAGAGAGATTGTGTTTTGGGGTAGGTGTTTGCATTTTATTTTGCTTTGCCTTTTTGTTTTTGCATTGAATTATTATAGGGTCTTTGTCTTTGCTGTATCTCTTCATCCTCGGGGGAAAAAAAAAAGCCTAGCATATTCTAGGTGCCCAATTAACAATTTTAAATAAATATATATATGTGAAAGAACAAAGAATTACATGAGACAAAAGACCAAAGGTATTTAGATTAAAGTGTTAACCATCAAGTAAAAATAAATATTAAGAGGTCTTTTCTAGTCTTGAGTTCTTATATATTATGTATATTTGGTTCGTCATGACACGTTTTATCTTAAATATTTCCATTCCCTTCAAGTGTGTTTTCCACTGCCTTTTTTATATTCACCACTGAATATCTTACGGCAGTGACTACTGCAGACCTTATTTTTAGGGGCAATATCTCCCTGAATTGATTTGTAGTCCTGTAACATTTAAATGCAATAAGGTTCATTAATGGCATTCTTTCCCCAAGACCAGAATGAGAGTTGTGTACGTAAATGTATGTGTGTGACTTGTTGTGCATGCTGATGGATTCTACCCTCATGTTTGCCAGTGGTAAACAAGATCACAGGCGCTACCCAGTAATTCTCATAGTGCAGATTATAAAGAGGAAAAGCTTCTTTCTCTCTGCTTTCCCTTAGCTTTATTAAATGCTGAATATCAGAAACAATTGAGATTTTTGTTGTTTCAGGAAAGATATTTCTCTGTGTTATATAATTGAAGTTGGAATCTTCTCTCTGTTGGAGCTCATTACCCAGCAGCAGTCCCTCCATCCCTCCCCAGCCCCAAAAGTAGTGGTGCAGAAACTACAGGAGCGTGATTACCAGCCCAGGTATTGGAGGAGCAAGAAATAATGAGATTTCCTCCCTGAGACGTGTCTCTTCATACTGAGTCAAGTGGATTCATTTCCATGTTTTCAAAGTCAAACAGTGTTGAGAACACAGACAGTTTATATAACAGCAAACATGTTTTAGGAAAGATAGCAAGAATAGTGTATTCTATCCCACACGATCTTTCAATACAACTTTGTTTCAGCGTTTGGTTTGTTTACATATTGATGGAACTTTTATTCATATCTAAGTCAGTCAGTATTTACTGCGTTTCATTGTGTCATAAGGAACAGGAAAGAAATAGAACATTTTGTCCCTGCCACTGTGGATGCTACAAGTCCTTGCTATTAAGAATTTATATTTCTGATGATTATTTATAAGCTGCAGCCTAAGATATTGAATGCATGTCTTTTTTTTTTTTAAATGCATGTCTTTTTTTTAAACTTAAAGAGTCTTAACATTAAAAAACCTTAAAGGACATTTAATCTCACTGCCATCTAGAACACCCCCTTTACACTGCATGATGATATTACAGTCCCTTTCAGGGATCCTGCACTGCACATATTAAAGGCTCTAATAGAATCTGCAAAGAAAATATATAATTAGTATTGATTAAACCAAGAATTTTTTGACCATGGAGTTTGTCTTTGTTATAGCTATTAAAATATGTTTTAAGAAACACACCACTGTATCCTCTTCAAGAAATGCACTCCATTGGGGCTGTTTGCAAGTACTTCCTTATATTGAGATACTTTTCTCTGTAACTTCCAACTATGTATGGGCCCAAGCTATACAACAGCAAAATGGAGATGAACTGAAAATGTTTTGAGCTTTGATTTCTCCTACATCTGGATTCTTCAATTTTATAGGAAAACCAACACCTAGTTTTTATTTGAGTTATTCAGTTAACATAAAATTTACCCTTTTTAGGGTACATTTCAATGAGTTTTGACAAACGTAAACAGGGTCCCCATCACAATCAAGATATAGAATATTCCCATGAGTCCAAAAAATTTCTGTGCGCCCCTGTGTTCTCAGTCTCCTCCCTGCAATTTTTGTTTGTATTTCTCTAATGGCTAATGATGTTGAGTATCTTTTTATATGTTTATTTGGCATATGTATCTTTCTTTATGACATATTCAAATATTTTGCCTATTTTTATTATATTTTCAGTCTTGTATTAAGTTACAAGATTAACTTATCTATTTTGGATACAAGTCTTTATCACATAGGTGTTTACACATATTTTGTTACTATTTGTAGCTAGTCTTTTAATTTTCTTGAGTGTCTTACAAAGAGCATAGGTTATTTTTTTGTTTTGTTTTTAATTTTGATGAAGTCCTATTTATTGATTTTTACTTTAGGTTTGTGCTTTCTAAATCCTATTTTAGAAATTTTGCCTAACTGAAGATCACAGAGGTTTTCTCCTATCCTTTCTCTAGAATTTTATAGATTTAGAATTTACATTTTGATCTAAGATCTGTTTAAAATTAAGTTTGTAAATCATGTAAAGTGTAAATCAAGAAGGCCTTGGTACCCTTTCTGAAAATTAGTCATATTAATTAGTCATAATTAATCCATATATATGGATTCATTTTTGGATTTTTTTTTGTTGTTCTGTTCTATTGATATCTACATCCACCTTTACATCAAGTTTCACATGGACATGAGGTAATATGAGTCATCCATTGTTGTTCTTCCTTTTCAAAGTTGTTTGGCTATTCTGGTCCAGGGTTTCTCAAGTGGGGAACTATTGACACTTTCCATCAGATAATTCTTGGTTATGCGGGGGCTGTCCTGGGCATTGTAGGATGTTTAGCAGCATCCCTAGCCTCTACCCACTAGATGCTAGTAGCAGCTACCCTACGTGTAACCACCAAAATGTCTTCAGACATTGCCAAACGTCCCCTGGGAAGGAAACGTCCCCTGGTTAAGAACTGCCATTCTAGCCTTTTGCTGTATCACTTAAGTTTAAGAATCAGCTTGCAAATTTTTGCCATGAGACCTGCTGGGATTTTGATTGTCATTGCCTTGAATCTTTAATTGAATTTGAGGGAACTGACATCATAACACTAGTGAATCTTCTAATCCATAAACATGGGATATCTTTCCATTTACTTAGATCTTCTTTAATTTCTTCCTTTATTTTGTAATTTTTAGTATGTAGGTCTTTCAGAGATTTTGATCAGTTTATCCATACATATCTTATTTTTGATGCTAATATAAATGGTGTTTTAAAATTTGTTTCCTAATTGATTGTTTCTAATATATAGAAATACAATGGATTTGTATGGATGGATACAGTTTTGCTAAACTCCCTTGTTAGTTTGTTAATATTTGCTAGATACTTGGGATTTTTTACATAGAAAATCTAGTCATCATGTCATCAGTGAATAAAAACAGCTTTACTTCTTCCTTTTCAAATTTATGTCTTTCATTTCTTTATCTTTTCTGATTGTAATGTCTAGGACTTCCAATACACGGTTGATTGGTGAATGTATGCACCTTGCTTTATCCTCTCATCTAAGGAATAAAGACTTTAGTGTCTGATCATTATGTGATATTTAGCTCTAAGGTTTTTACTGTTGCTTGTTTTTTGTTTTGTTTTTTTTTGTTTTGAGATACATGCCCTTAAGAAAGTTGAAGGGTTTGTTTGTTTTGTTTTGTTTTTTTAATTCCTAGATGAGAGTTTTAAATCAGGGATGAGGGTTGTGTTTTGTCAAATGATTTTTCCGCATCTATTCTACTTTGCATCTATTGAGACTATGGTTTTGCTGTTTTAGTCTTTTAGTAAGGCAAATAACATTAATTTTGAATGTTAAATCAATGCTACACTCTTTGTAAGACTCATTCGGTCTTGATACACTATCCCTTTATATACATGTATTGCTGGGTTTTATTTGCAAATATTTTCAGAATCTTTTGAGTCTATGTTCATCGGGGATTTGGGCCTGTAGTTTTCTTTTCTAGCAAAGTCTTTATCTGATTTTGGTATCTGAATAATATTGGTACCATAGATTCAGTCAGGTAGTGTTTTCTCTTTAAATTTCTGTAAGAATTTGTGTAGAATTGGTATTATTTCTTCCTCAAATTTTGCTTTAGAATTCACCGGTAAAGCCCTCTGAATTGAAGCTTTCTTTATGAGAAGACTTTCAACTTTTTAAATTTTTTATGGAGATTTTCAGCTTATTTATTTGTTCCCAAGTGAGCTTTTGTCATTTTGTTTTTCAAATGATGTGTTCATTTCATTTAAGTTGTCTATATTATTGGGACCAGTTTACTTACAATATGTCTTTATTATCATTTTCCTTATCATTAGTAATGACTCTCTTATTCTTGATATTGGTAATTTTTTGTTCAGTGTAACTAGAAATTTGTCAATTTTATTGATAATTTTTAAAGAACAAGCTTTTTGTTTCATTGATTTTTCTCTATTACAGTTTCACTGATTTCTACCCATGTCTTTATTGTTGCCTTCCTTCTGTTTGCTTCAGATTTAATTTCCTCTTTGTCTAGCTTCTTTCTTTTCTCTTTCTTTCTTTCTTTTTTTTCTTTTTTTTGGTCTGGTTTCTTAAGGTGGAATCTTTGATTATTAATTTGACAATCATTTATTTTTCCAAGATAAACATTTAATGCTATAAATGTTTCTCTAAGAACTGCATCTCACAAGTTTTGATAGGTTGTACTTTAATTTTCATTTAATTAAAGATGTTCCAATTTCACTTTTGACTTCCATTTTGACTTATGGCTATTTAGAACTGTGTTATTGATCGCTAAATTAATTTATTTCCAGTATGAGGAAACATACTTTGTGTGATTGTAATTATTTCATATTGTTTAGCAATCTTAGCTTTCTTAGGAGCTCAAGAATAATCATGATGTTGCAAACTACCCAGGTTTTCCTTATTGTTAGGGTAGGAGATTTTCTCACTCATAAGCAGAACCCCTCACACAGTTTTAAAATAATTACTAATAATACATACTTCTATAAATAGAGAGAATACATCTGTCTGTTACTAGTGGGGAATATTTTTTCCCATGGAGCAGACTTATGTTGTATCTAAGGTCGTAGAAATATTTCCATACCGTCTGTTGAATCCTTGACTATAAATTATCTCCTCCATCAAGTAATTTGCAATAAGACATTTTGAAAAATAAGCCATCTAGTAAGACAACGAACTAAAGTCTCTTTTAAATTATGAAGTTTAAAATGTTTTCTGTCCAACCATTTATTATCTTACTTGGTATTGGGAGTCTAAATAACAATTATATAACTTTGAGTCTGTGGAAACACAGGCAGGGCTCTTTAGCTTTTCTCAGTGGCTTATGTGTAGACTGTGGCTCTTAGAACATGTAGGACTCAATGCCTTCTCCTCCCATTTGTAAGTCTCTGTGCTATTTATAAGTCTTTATACAGCAACAGACGTTCAATCTAAGTAGTAAGAGAATTGTGTTGTATGTGTGTAAAAAAACAAAATTTTTCTCTTCATGTCTTTGCAGTTTTCAAGAGATTGCTAGCCATATTTGAAGCCTTATATTTCTTACTAGGGTCAAATTAGATTATGTATATGAAATCATATTTTAGCTGTAAGATGAGAGACAAATGCTAGTAAATGGTTTATGCATGCAGTGTATACTCCATAAATACTTTTTGAATTGGCAGTGCTTCTAGGGATGCAGAAAATTTCCATAGAACCTTCAAAGCTTCAAGAAGAAAGGAAAGTGAGCTATGTTTTTGCTGCTATGATTTTATTCTAGTTACTGTTACATAAAGTACCTTAGAAAATATTACCAAGCAATTATGGAAGTGTTGCTCCTAGGAAATTAAGAGTGTCATCTTTTAAACGCCATTCATCCAAATGTACACAATGCTTAAAGAATGTTTATACTTTGCAGGAACCTATGCAAGTTCTGTTGAATAAGAAATATTCAGAGGACTCTAATAGCAAAAAGACTGCAGTGGGTCTGAAGTGTCTAGGACCATATGCAGGAAGGATGATGCTTCTTTCCTCTGTTAGTGCTCAGTCTTTGCTATGACAGCCTTAATCCTTCCTCTGTCTTCTCTCAAACACTTTTGAAAAGAAAATTAAAGAAAAAAGGTACAGGTATGCACTTGTAGTTGTTTGTTTCAACGTTTACTATTAAGATAGAAACTTAGGTTAATAATCATGCTAATTTTGATTTAAACTAGAATATGAATTTGGAGCCTACCTATTACATTACTGCTTCAAAGGGCAATAGATTTTATAAACATAAACACACTGTCTCTATACCAACAGGTATATATGTATAGCATCTCTTACTGCCTTTGTCATTGATTCTCTCATGATAGCAATAATACCTTTTATTAATCATCTTGTTAAAAATATTTGAAAATTTTAAGATGCACTTACTTCATGGGACTGAAAAAAATTTTTTTTAAAGATTTTATTTATTTATTTGAGAGAGAGAGAATGAGA